>NW_020664456.1:1769413-1884805 GCF_002925995.2 Terrapene triunguis | reverse complement strand
CTTTCCTCTCAGAACTCCCCACATTGCCAGACACAGGGTCCCTGTTCCCAGAGGCCCACTTGCCTCTTCTTAGAGCACTGACTGATCAAATGTGTTGGATGTCCAGCACGAAAACAGGCCATGTCCTCAAGTGGCAACAAACACAATGTACTGAGATTCCCCAGTCCTATACTTGAGGGAAACGTTTAATGTTTTGGGAGCATTGGTGAATATAGTATAAACCTGCCTACGAGAGGGCAAAGACATGCCACCCTCTGCGGCTTTACAGCCCAAAGGAATCCTCCTAATAGGGCTAGTGTTCTTATCACAGCTCACCAGGTCTCTAGCCAACTGCTAATTTCCTAAAAGAGGAGGAACATTAGAGATAATTTTCAGAGCAGTAGCCGTGTTAGTCTGTATCAGCAAAAAGAACAGAACAGGAGTACTTGTGGCACCTTAGAGACTAACAAATTTATTTGAACATAAGCTTTCGTGGGCTAAAACCCACTTCATCGGATGCATGCAGTGGAAAATACAGTAGGAAGATTATATATATATATATATACACACACACACACACACACACACACACACAGGACATGAAAAATGGGTGTTGCCATACTAACTATAATGAGAGTAATCAGTTAAGGTGGGCTATTATCAGCAGGAGAAAAAAAAACTTTTGTCGTGATAATCTGGATGGCCCATTTCCAACAGTTGACAAGAAAGTGAGAGTAATAGTGAGGGGGGAAGGGAAATTAGCATGGGGAAATAGTTTTTACTTTGTGTAATGACCCATCCACTCCCAGTCTTTATTCAAGCCTAATTTAATGGTGTCCAGTTTGCAAATTAATTCCAATTTTGCAGTTTCTCATTGGAATCTGTTTTTGAAGTGTCTTTATTGGAGTATTGCGACTTTGAGGTCTGTAATAGAGTGACCAGGGAGGCTGACGTGTTCTCCGACTGATTTTTGCATATTATAATTCTTGACGTCTGATTTGTGTCCATTTATTCTTTTGCGTAGAGACTGTCTGGTTTGGCCAATGTACATGGCAGAGGGGCATTGCTGGCACATATCACATTGGTAGATGTGCAGGTGAATGAGCCTCTGATAGTGTGGCTGATGTGATTAGGTCCTATGATGGTACCCCCTGAATAGATATGTGGACAGAGTCGGCAACGGGCTTTGTTGCAAGGATAGATTCCTGGGTTAGTGTTTTTGTTGTGTGGTGTGTGGTTGCTGGTGAGTATTTGCTTCAGGTTGGGGGGGCTGTCTGTAAGCGAGGACTCGTCTGTCTCCCAAGATCTCTGAGAGTGATGGATCGTCCTTCAGGATAGGTTGTAGATCCTTGATGATGCGCTGGAGAGGTTTTAGTTGGGGGCCGAAGGTGACGGCTAGTGGCGTTCTGTTACTTTCTTTGTTGGGCCTGTCCTGTAGTAGGTGACTTCTGGATACTCTTCTGGCTCTGTCAATCTGTTTCTTCACTTCAGCAGGTGGGTATTGTAGTTGTAAGAATACTTGATAGAGATCTTGTAGGTGTTTGTCTCTGCCTGAGGAGTTGGAGCAAATGCCGTTGTATCTTAGAGCTTGGCTGTAGACAATGGATCGTGTGGTGTGGTCTGGATGAAAGCTGGATATATATGAGTTTAACACCAGATGTTGAGGGGGCAGTACAAGGAGAAAAAAACACCCCACACAACAATCCCCTCCACAACCAGCTGCTCAACACGGCTAAGCGTGGCAACACACACAACAGCCGTGCTGGTGTAGGAGGCGTAACTCACATTTTTAAACCCAATCACTTTCCCACAGCTAGAACGCACTCCTCCACTGAGCCAGAGTTTAGAGGCAAAATCCACAACCCATGGCCATAGGCTAAACACTCAGAATCCACAACCACCAGAGGTCTCTGTTCCCCACATGGCAGCCCAGGGGGGCAGACAAAAGCAATACGGAAATTAAACCCACCACCACCACCAAACTAAACAAACACAACAAGGCAAAAACCCATTTCCCCAACAGAAAGAAACACGGAGAGAACAGCAAAGCACACCCACTCTCAGCCTCACTCACCCAATCAGCAGAGAGGGAGAATATGACTCTATAGGCTAATGGCTAGTGCATGTCCCAGGATGTGGGAGACCCAGGATCCAGCCCCCACTTCTACTGACTCTTCAATTATTTATCCCCTCACTGTAGTACCTAACTGCCTTTCACAGACAATCAATAGCACCAGCATAGTCCCTAGTGCACTTGTGCATGTACTGCCATTTTAAAACAGAACCGTTTTAATCAGCTCAGGCAGAGGAGTCACTTGCCTGACTTTATGGAGTCAGCTGGGATAGCCTGATTGATTGGCAGTATGTTGAGATATATTACGGCATATGTGTTATTTTAGTTACCCACATTGGTGTCCTCTGCATCTCAGTGCAACTCCAGGGCTCCCCTAAGTACTGGATTAAAAGCAAAGGAAATCTCAAATAATGGGATAAAGTGAATGTGCTGGGGGGGAAAAAATTACCGAGTTAGATTACAGCAGATGAAACACTCAGGGCTCCAATACAAAATGCAGGGAGTTTATTTAATGTGTTACTTTTTTAAAATAAGAATACGCTCACTGACTTGAATTAGTAATTTACCTGTCTTAAAATATGCTCGGCCTTTGGAGCTAGTCTTGTTTTCCAATGTAGTGAAATAAATGGGAAAACAGCCAGTCTCCTAGGGAGCGTGCTAGCTAGCTGGACTGCCAGCGCAATGGAACACTGTTAGCATCAGCTGCACAGTAAACTGTGCATCCGACATACAGGCTGCATGCAAAGGAACTGATAATGACTAGCAACAAATGATAGAGGCTCATTAGTGGCAGAGTACGACACTGAGGATCCCAACAGTGACTGGGTCAAATTAAGCACAGTTTATGCCATTTCCATTTGTTCATGTCTTAATCATTTCCTATAATGGTTGGTATCTTTTTTTTTAAACCCCTATAGATTGCTGTAAATTATAAATCCGCCCCAGGAGCACGATGTACATTGATTTCATCACTGCATTGTGACTTCCTGAGTGGAAGCTTCATAAATCATTGAGGGCACGTGGACCTGATCCTGAAGGTGGCAGATCCACTCAGTTCCCATCCACTCCCAGTGAGCGCTGAGAGGCATACGTTCTCAGGCCATACTGGAGCAGCCTGGGACCACTAAGCAAACATGTTGGGTCACGCTGCACCACTGATTGCTAGGTAGAACTCCTCACTGATTTGAATGGAGTCTCCTGCTTAACAACTGAGAAGCCTGCACCTTAACATTCCATGTTTAGGTGCACAGAAGGACCCAAACCACAAAGCCCTAATCCAGATCCAGATCCTGCCCCAACGTACCAGAGTTCAGATGTGGCACTCTGAACTGGTTCAGGCCCAGCTCTATTTGAAGCAGTCAGTGGAACGGGGTGCACATGGGTGGAGTCAGGTCAGCTTCAGAAAGTTAGTACATAGTAAAAGTAAGGGATTTCCTGTTTATATTCGTGAGCCATGGCTCCTTCTCTCCGCTTGTGTAGGTCTGGAATTCCCAATAGCAGCCCTGAAAGTGGTGTTCCTGACTTATTTCTGAAAAATGGCAAAATTGGGAAAAAATATACTGTAAGTAAAACAGCTGTTCTCAGAGGTCTGGACAAGGTAATACGAGTCACGATGCCAGTCTTGTGTTCTTAGCTCTGCTAACTGACTTACCGTTGGCAAGTTACTTAGGTCTCAATTTTCAAAAAGGTTACTGAACTTGAGACAATTAAGGCCGGATTTTCAAAAGAGCTCAACCTCCATTTTAGGTACCAAAGCGAGTGGCCAGATTTTCAGAAGAACTCTGCATATTTGCAAATCTGGTCCTTTTTTAGATGCCTAAATGGGAGCTTGGTCCTTTGAAAATCTGGCCCTGAAGAGGCCTGTTTTTCAGAGCGTGGGCGCCCAGCACTTTCTGAAAATCAAACTCCATTAAGGTGTCTCAAGCTGGGAGACCACAAAAAGTGGAGGTATCCAAAATCTCTAGTCATTCCGGAAAATCTTGGCCCCGCTGCCACTGACTTCCTACTTCAGTATGAAGTTAATGGGTGTTGAAGGTGCTCACAGAATCAGACCCTACCAGGATATAATGGACTGACTGGGAGTGTTTTGCTGATCCTTTGAACTACAGGAAAGAAAGTTGGCTAGTAGGAGGACAATTCTGTTTTTTTTACTTTGGAAGTACTCCAGTTTACTTCACTGTAAACTGCACCTGGGACGACCTCAAAAATGAAATCAGTAAACAGAGCATAAGAGGCAGTGAAATAGGACCATGAGAATTGCCTTCCCGGAACAGACCACGGCCCTCTTCTTGTGTTTTTATCTGATGTGGTTTGAATGAAATAGTCTCCTGGCATCTCCTAGGGTTTACTCAGATGTTCTGATAATCATTTAACTGCCGCAGATCCCCAGGAACCTGGTGGTTTGAACCTTTCTCTCTCCTTTATTTCAACTGGCAAGTTATTGCCTCAGGCCCCATTTTGATGCAATTTATATAGGGATGTAGGGGGGAAAAAATCTCTCCGGCTGCAAGGAAAGACTCGAGTCTGGAAATGGCAAGATTCTCAGCAGCAGTGGCAATCCCAAGGGCAGCAGCAACAGGCTGCTAGGAAGTTTGATCAGACAGACTGCACGATGCTGACTGCCGCCTTTGCCATAATACATCACCACCACCACCCTCCGTTGGTCCATCAGGATTAATATCCTGTTTCCAGCAGTGGCCAATATCCATCGTGAAAGGGGAAATAAACCCATCATGTGCCGGGTTCATCTCTCCTGTAATTCCATAGGGTCAGATTCTCCTCTCCCTTACACCAGTATGACTCTGCTAACTACAACGTACTATACAGCAGCATGAGTGAGTAGAGTTACACCAAGGATGAATCTGTCCGGCAAACACATGGTGGAGAGAACTCCTTTCTGAACTCTGGGGTGATCAGCTCATGCCCTGCCACCTGCGATTTGAGTACCCCATCGCTAACCTAGCTTGCATAATTATTATTTTGAAAACAATCATAAAATTATCCTGCAGAATTTGTGCAACAGCAGCAGCCTATAAGGCTAACTTGAAAGAACATGTCAGACTTGTCAGAGAGAGAGAGAGCACGCGCGCATATCTGCAGGACTATACAGCTTTTCCTGCATTGCCTGAAGGGTTCATAAATTCACTTGCTCAGCTCAGGCTTAGTGGGTGGTTTTTAGGGCCGTCAAGCGATTAAAAAAATTAATCGTGCGATGAATCGCGCTCTTAAACAATAACAGAAGACCATTTATTTAAATATTTGTGGATGTTTTCTACCTTTTCAAATATATTGATTTCAATTACAACACAGAATACAAAGTGTACCGCGCTCACTTTATTTTTGATTACAAATATTTTCATTGTAAAAAACAAAAGAAATAGTATTTTTCAATTCACTTACGTACTGTAGTGCGATCTCTCTATCATGAAAGGTGAACTTACAAATGTAGAATTATGTACAAAAAATAACTGCATTAAAAACAAAGCAATGTAAAACTTTAGAGCCTACAAGTCCACTCAGTCCTACTTCTTGTTCAGCCACTCGCTCAGATAAACAAGTTTGTTTACATTTACAGGAGATAATGCTGCCCGCTTCTTGTTTACAATGTCACCTGAAAGTGAGAACAGGCATTCGCATGACACTGTTGTAGCTGGTGTCGCAAGATATTTACCTGCCAGAGGCGCTAAAGATTCATATGTCCCTTCATGCTTCAACCACCATTCCAGAGGACATGCGTCCATGCTGATGACAGCTTCTGCTCAATAATGAACAAAAGCAGTGCAAATTGACACATGTTCAATTTCATCATCTGAGTCAAATGCTACCAGCAGAAGGTTGATTTTGTTTTTTAGTGGTTCGGGTTCTGTAGTTTCCATATCAGAGTGTTGCCCTTTTAAGATTTCTGAAAGCATGCTCCACACCTCGTCCCTCCCAGATTTTGGAAGGCACTTCAGATTCTTAAACCTTGGGTCGAGTGCTGTAGCTGTCTTTAGAAATCTCACATTGGTACCTCTTTGCATTTTATCAAATCTGCAGTGAAAGTGTTCTTAAAATGAACAACATGTGCTGGGTCATCATCTTATACTGCTATAACATGAAATATATGCAGAATGCAGATGAAACAGAGCAGGAGACATATAATTCTCCCTCAAGGAGTTCAGTCACAAATTTAATTAATGCATTATTATTTTTAAAAAGCATCATCAGCATGGAAGCATGTCCTCTGGAATGGTGGCCGAAGCATGAAGAGGCATATGAATATTTAGCATATCTGGCATGTAAATACCTTGTAATGCTGGCCACAAAAAGTGCCATGTTAACACCTGTTCTCGCTTTCAGGTGATGTAAGAAATAATAAGAGGGCAGTATCATCTCCTGTAAACGTAAACAAACTCGTTTCTCTTAGTGTTTGGCTGAACAAGAAGTAAGACTGAGTGGACTTGTAGGCTCTAAAGTTTTACATTGTTTTATTTTTTAATGCAGTTATGTAATAAAAAAATCGTCATTTGTAAGTTGCACTTTCACGATGAAGAGATTGCACTACAGTACTCGTATGAGGTGAACTGAAAAATACTATTTCTTGTTTATCATTTTTACAGTGCAAAAATTTGTAATAAAAATAATAACGTGAAGTGAACATTGTCCACTTCTTATTCTGTGTTGTAATTGAAATCAATATAGCTGAAAATGTAGAAAAACATCCAAAAATATTTAATATATTTCAATTGGTATTCTGTTTAACAGGGCGATTAAAACTGCGATTAATCGCAATTAATTTTTTTAATCACAATTAATTTGGGGGGGTTAATCGTGTGAGTTAAATGTGATCAACAAAGCCACTAGGGCTGTTGATTAGTTACCTTTGTTTTCTTTAATTTTCCTAATGTGCAATGAGGAGCTTGGAGATTTCCTTACATTAAAATGAGCCTATCGCCACCTGCTGGATGAGGTATTTTCTTCCCTTGGTAAGAAACAAAAGGGTTTCTGGGGAAAATAGAGCGTGGAGCAAATGATTGGCGAAATTAATGTCGGCACTGGAACACAAGCCCACAATGTTCTTCTTTCACCACCACCCTCATGAATGACTAGAAGGAGGGACATGTGGTTAAGGCACCTGATCATGAGTCAGGAGAGCTAGGTTCAATTTCCAACTTTTCCACAGACTTCTTAGGTGACAGTGATACAAAGTCACTTAATTTTTCTCTGCATTAGCTCACCCTCTGTACAATCAGGATGATAATGCTTTCTCCTACTCTGTCTGTCTTGTCTACGTAGATTGTAAGGTCTTCGGTGCTGAGATTGTCTCTCACTATGTGTATGTACAGTACCTCACACACTCAAACCTCAGCTTCAGATGGGACATCTAGGCTCTACTGCAGAAGAAGTAATAATAGTATTTGAAGGTCAGTGCTAAGAGTGGTAAGTCTGACTGCATAGCAGCTGAAAACCTGCTGACCGCTTCACACACACCTTTACGCAAAACAGCTTTCTCTGAGGCTGGGAAAAGTTTGCTTAACTTTTCTCCCAATTATTTTTCAGTTCTGGGCATTCTACATGTCTAGAGCTTAGCTGAGACAAAGGAAAGCAAGCAAAGGCCTTGAGAGAAGTGTTGTCATGTCATTTCTAACCCCATTCCAAGCAAGAAGTACCGCCACTCTCACAAAAAAAATGTCTATTCTTGTGGAATTTGTAGCCCAGTTTTGCAGATCCAACAGGCTCATATAAGCAGCCAAACTGCACTTTTAAAGACCACTGTCGCAAACTGGTGCAGTGACGAGAGCTATAGAAAGCCCTAAGACACAGAGGTCAGTCCAAGTGAAAGAGGGTAAGGTGTTACCAAGGAGGTTGAAACAGAGATTTCTCTTGAAATCTATGGAGGGAGAGGAAGCATATGTTTAAGTATGAAACATCTAATATTATACTGAAAAAAATATTTCCTGACAAAACAAGCACCACATAATGAACAAGGGTGACCAGGTGTCCGGTTTTCAAAAAGGGATCCTGGTGGCTCCAGTCAGCACTGCCGACCGGGCCATTGACTTTCCGGTTGGTGGCGCCATGCAGGGGGCTGGCAGGCTACCTGATAGCCTCCGAACCGCGTGGCTCCCAGGAAGCAGCTGGCATGTCCCCTCTCCGGCTCCTATGGGTAGGTGCAGCCAGGGGGCTCTGCACGCTGCCCTCACCCCAAGCGCTGCCTCTGCAGCTCCCACTGGCTGGGAACTGCAACCAATGGGAGCTGCGGGGGCTGCACCTGTGGATGGAGCAGCACGCAGAGCCGCCTGGCTGCACCTCCACGTAGGAGCCGGAGAGGGGACATGCCGCTGCTTCCGGGAGCTGCTTAAGGTAAGCTCTGCCCAGAGCCTGCATCCCTGACCCTCTCCTGCACCAGCCCTGATTCCCTTCCCACCCTCTGAAACCCTCGATCCCAGCCCGAAGCACCCGCCTGCATCCCAAACTCCTCATCCCCAGCCCCACCCCAAAGCCCACACCCCCCCAGTCAGAGCCCTCACTCCCCCCCATGCCCCAACCCCCTGCCCCAGCCCTGATCCCCCTCCCACCCTCCGAACCCCTTGATCCCAGCCCAGAGCACCCTCCTGCACCCCAAACCCCTCATCCCCAGCCCCACTCCAGAGTCTGCACCTCCAGCTGGAGCCCTTACTCCAGCCCCCTGAGCCGTCCCAGTGAAAATGAGCGAGTGAGGGAGGGTGGGGAGATCAAGTAACAGAGGGAGGGGTGATGGAGTGAGTGTGGCTGGGACCTTGGAGAAGGGGCAGGACATGGGCAGGGCCTTGGAGGAGGGGCAGGGCAGGGGCAGGGCAAGGGTGTTTGGTTTTCTGCGAGTAGAAAGTTGACAACCCTATAAGGAACACCAGTAAAGAAATGCAAAATATATATTTAACAAAAACTTTTAAAACGGTCTCTAAAACTTGTGATTGGCTTGCTCCCTCAGTGACGAACTAAAACCACCAGCCTGAGCCAGGCATCATTCAGAGTACCAAGGCCACGCTTGAACAGTTCCACCATTTTGATAGATTCTGTCATTTCCAGTGATATTTCCTATGCTTCAGATGGGGAATTCAGCTGGAGATAGTAGACTCTTCCAAAAGAACAAGACATTTTAAGAGTGGGGCTGGTGTGCTACAGAAATCTGGGTCTCCCACATTCCCTGACGAGTGCCTTAACTACTGGCTATTCTCAGAGTGAGACCTGGTCTACACTGGGGAAGGGGTGGGGTGTCGATCTAAGATATGCAACTTCAGCTACGAGAATAGCGTAGCTGAAGTCGACGTATCTTAGATCGACTTAGACTGACTTACTTCGCATCCTCGTGGCACAGGATCGATGGCCGCTGCTCCCCCGTTGACTCCGCTTCTCGTTCTGGTGGAGTTCTGGAGTCGACAGGGAGCGCGTTCGGGGATCCGTGTATCACGTCTAGACGAGATGCGATACATCGATCCCCGATAGATCGATCACTACCCGCTGATCCGGTGGGTAGTGTAGACATACCCTGAGAGTGGCTCTCCCCTGCCCACTCCGTGCCCCAAAAAATTGTATCCCGGACCTGAGAAACATTCCTGAAAAAAGTTTAGTTGAAACAGCTATTTTCTCGAAAAAAGTTTGGGGTTCAAGATGATATTTTTCCAACCAAAAAGTTTCATCAAAAAATCCCCAATCAGCTTTCTAGCCAATGCACCTCAAATTCAATGTGCAGCATCTCTTCGAAACCTAGTCTTGGGCCTCTCTTGAGAAGATGTTCCTCAGCGTGCCAGAATGCATCAAACTGTATGGTGAATTTGAGACGGAGACAAACAGGTCTTAGGTCGAGACTGCCAAATTCATTTTTACTTGTGATCTAGCCCAGAAATTTAACCCACTCCAGTTATGATATAGGGAGCCAACTCTCATCCACTTTCAGAAACTACACCCTGAATGCTATTACTTGTTGAAATGCATAGGAGGGAGTTAGTATTTTTCTCTGCCGTTTATGTACAAAAATATTGTATGCATGTCTTCCTGTGGATCCTAACAATGGCAGCTGACAGCTGCTCCTAGAGGAAACCTGTACAGTTATTTGCCCTCATTTCCCCTGAGGGGACAAGTGAAGTAGTCCCTTTCTGTTGCAGTTGATATGTGAAAACTTACACTAAGCTAGCTGTAATAGCACCTTTTGACTGCTTTATTGATTTCCGCTTTACTAGGTTTGCAGTTTCTGCTGTTTCCCCTTTACAGGCTTTTTCCTGTTCTTCGCTCCGAGCGAACTAAAAAGGTAGATGACAGCCATAAAACGTCCACTTTGGCAAGGCCACTTGTGGGATACCTGAAGGGATGTGTGCCTCGCAGGAAACCCCACACCTTCACCAAAAGTTAGCATCACACAGAAAAGATCTGTGATCAGTATGGAAAATAATTAGATTCCACGTACAGAAAATCCCCCTGGTGCTTTCATTGGATAAGCTACTCTTCCCTTCCCACCCCCTAACTTGTTATCTAGAGTTGCTTGCATCCATTGCAATACCTACCACATTCCACCCCAGAGGTGGCTGCTTTTGCCAGCGGATTAAGCAATCTACACTAGCATATGGTTTGTGATTTTGTAAAGCACTTTGAAGTTGTAAGAGGTCCGATGAAGCAATGATAAAAATCAGTAGCACTGGGGAGAAAGAGAGATGTATGTACATTGCTCTCTGTGTATAAATGCATTGGTGGCGCAGGGGCAGAGGAGAGGTTGTGTGGGCATGATCACTCTCAAAGGATAAATTGTCAAAACCAAAGTGAAACAAAGAGATCCATTTGCACAGCAAAGTCTGTGACTTGAATTTCTAGCACGCAAAGAAAGCAGGCATGTATGCAATACCGGAATTACTTCTGGGTAACTCATGAGTGGACCAGACTGAAAAGAAAGAGAAGGAGTAATGTATTAAACAAGAAGCCAGTCCTCAATGGGGATCCTCTGTCCAAGAAATGCTGCCTGCATCAGAACTTTCCCCATTGATTTTGAGATGAAAGTCACGTGTCTGGAGGTTGCTCCCACTGCTGCCGGATGGGGCTTGCTGGGCTGCCATTTCCATTGGGCCTCAGCAGGGGAAAGAAGATTTTTTTTTTCCCCTGACCAAGTTCTGTGTGGGGGGAAAAGGTATTGTGGCTGATCAGCTCTGCCCCTCAACAGCAGGAGTGGGTTTGTTCTTTTATTTACAGTGTATGGCATCCATGCAGGAATAAGCTTTGTGGAAATAAATTAGGACTTATTTTTCTGACAAAGGCCTGGTCCCCACTAAGCCCCCACTTCGGACTAAGGTACGCAAATTCAGCTACGTTAATAACGTAGCTGAATTCGAAGTACCTTAGTCCGAATTTACCGCGGGTCCAGACGCGGCAGGCAGGCTCCCCCGTCGATGCCGCGTACTCCTCTCGCCGAGCTGCAGTACCGGCGTCGACGGCGAGCACTTCTGGGATCGATTTATCGCGTCTAAACCAGACGCGATAAATCGATCCCAGAACATCGATTGCCTGCCGCCGGACCCTCCGGTAAGTGTAGACGTACCCAAAGAGGTTCTGATGGCTGACAGGCAGCAGAATACACTGCAAGTACCAAAAAAAATAAAAAAAAGGCTTGCTGTGCAAGTGGCGATTCAGTGAAGATTCTAAGGATAATGGTAATTAGCAATGGAGAGAGAGAAATACTCAGAGGCCTCACGCCAGTTGGACAGCCACAAGCGACTGACACGTCTCTGTGGCTGAGGAGGTTAAATTCTTCAGTAGGATAGAAAGAAGGGGATGAGTTCATTCTCTGTCATGTGTTTCTGTCTGAACAGAATAAAGAAAGAAATTACTTGTATCTGGCGCCTTTGAGACTCAGGATATCCCAGAGCCCTTTGCAATGATGAGTTTAGATACTGACAATGCAGTGACTGGGGAGGCAAATGCAGCATCCTTCATAAGTGTGGCAAGATGCCTCTCACTCACATATCCCTGGACGTTCAAAGTTTTTGCCTCTTCAAGAGCCACGAGAATTGAACTTCTCCCTGGGATAGGGAGATGGGAGTTACGTTTAATGCCTTAGCCACAAGAATGCACCTTTAACTTTGAAGCAACCCCCTTTGCTGCCCAGGTCCTCATAAATTATACAAGCCCCAAGGGAAGACCCAGAGAAAAAGATGCCATAACATAAGTTATAAGATATACAAGACCCACTGAGATCCATGCTTTGAGGTCCTGGAATGAAAGGCACCATGTGAGAGTAAGCTGGTGTTTAATATCAGGGCACTGGTAATTGAAGATCGAGCTTTTCACCTCCTGGTGCTGCATCCAGCACCTATTTGGTGGTCTTCACAAAATGAGTTGGTGGTATCAGTTCAATTCCAAAAGAATACAAGTTCCCATCATAAAAGTATTGCCACTATTGGCACCTTTGCAAAGATGGGCTTGTGGACAAGACACTAGGATGGGCATCTCCTTGGTTCTGCTCCTGACTCTGCCGCTGACTCTCTATCTGACATTGGGCAAACCACTCAACTTATTAGCTTCACTTGCTGTCTATCAAATGAGAAGTCAGTGAGGTTAACGCCATTAAAGTCTGCGGGGTGTTCAGCCAGAACAGCGATCAGTGGCATACAAAAGCTTGTGAATAAATAGGTTGGCCTTCTCAGCAGCGGGGGCTGAACAGTCCTGCAGACTCAACTCCACTCTCACTGTCAGAGATGGGCCCCTCAGGTGAGAGATGGGGCACGTTGGGGGGCAGTGGGTTGGTGAATGAAGAAGGCTTGCACTGTTATTGAGCTACGCTCTACCTGCTCTGTGGATTAGCAGAAGACTCTAGTCTTCTAATTATATTTATCATGAAGAGTGGCAGGTTGGTAACATTTACTTTTATGTAACACAAGTGGTTGAAATTTTTCTAGTGATTTTTTGTCACAATGAAAATTTTCACAAAAGATGTGTTGTTGTTTTTTCAAAATATTCCGTTTTTTAAGCAAAGTGAGTATTTTTTCAGTTTTTGTTGTGCCTTTCCACACCCATTCTCTTATTTCCCATTTTTAGGGGCACAATGAAAATGAAAACACAAAGTGAAGGTTGCAGGGGACGGGGAGAGATAAAAGGGAAAAAAGCTAGAACACCCCCCCCCCAAAAAAGGTTTGATTCATGGAAAATGTCAAACAAACAAAAAATGGTTCTTTTATAAAACCTATGGAATGCAAATGATTTTGAATTAAAAACAAGCAAAAAAACCCCCACAGAAAACTAACATTTTTCTTTTTCAGCCATCTCCAATATGCAATTTCCCTCCATGTGGATCAGCAGTAGAGACTCAACCTGGCACCTTCAGTATCGAAGTACAAATGAGTAACTTCATGAGCTGGCAAAGTAGTAGGTAATTATCCTACATGTGAACAGGGCACTGGAGGAGGATGCAACACACATTTTAGAAGCATGTTACATATATTTCAGAAATAAACCTAATCACGTCTTCCTAGACATTCCCTAATTTACTTACATATCTGGGGTTTCAGATAAGCAATCTTTAGGTATGATCTGGTATCAGAGGGATAGCCGTGTTAGTCTGGATCTGTAAAAAGCGACAAAGAGTCCTGTGGCACCTTATAGACTAACAGACGTATTGGAGCATAAGCTTTAGTGGGTGAATACCCACTTTGTCACGCTAGGTATGATCTGATGGTATTTCATACCTGGCTTTCAGCTTCACAGCATATCTGTTCTCTGTTCCCCCCTTTCCCGGAGAACCACAACACACAGACAAAGGGAATTTTTTCCCTAATTTTAAAAAGTTCTAGCCCTCCCGTTGGCTCTTTTGGTCAGGTGCTCACTCCTTTCCTTTTACCTGTGGGCTTTAACCCTTTACAGGTAAAGCAAGAAGAGAACAACCACCAAGAGGGATTCCATAGCCAACTGGCTGTCTGGGTGTCCACAAAAGGGAGCTATCCCCCTCCTCATTTATCACAGAGGCAATCAGAGCTCATGCTCACACTGCAAACTTGGCTCCTTAAAGAGCCATGCTGACTTGGACTGTGCTCCAGTATCTGTGCTTTGCTGCCTGGAATACATACCCGGAAGGGATTTCATGGCTCTTTGATCAGCATTAGCCACCATGCCGGGATTTGTTGGTAGTTCAGGGGAGCATGGCAGGTAAGGCTGACCCAGCTGTCACTCTCCTGCTCTGGTATGCCATTCCACCCCTGAGACTCACAGAGACATGACTGCATTAAGAGCGCACAGCACTTCTGCAGGCTCCTGGCTTAAGAGGCCAGGTTGCTGTGGAGATGCTCCTCACCATCAGCCCCAAATGAGTTTTAGAGCCTTCCCTCTCTATGATGCACAAGCCAACGAAACATGGCTTCTCTACATTCTAAACCTGTATGCAGTACACCGTACCTAATACATATAAACCAGGTGACAAATCTGTCCTGGGCCACTGGAGGAATTTCACCCAAGTGACCAAGCCCTAGTCACACATGACTGCTGGCTCCTTTGAGCAGCTGGTACGGTGATCCACAGAGCAGGCAGGCAAGTGGAGGACAATTCAGAGAGAAAAGAACTGAAAACAAAATGAAAAAAAAAAAAAATCAATTCATCTGAACTGAGCCAGGGCAGGCAAAGAACAAAGGGTCAATAGACAAAGCTGGAAACTATAGACCAGTGAGATTAATATCAGTTGTGGGTGAAAATCTGGGAAACTATTGAAGGTGAATAGAAACAGCTTTTTTAAAAGATAAAGTTTAAAAACTGCCTGAGATTCAAAATAATTAACCTAGTTCATGTCATGCTTTCACAGCATCTGGAAGATCCTGGCAAATCTCACTAGTTCAGTAGGATTATTGCACTTGGATAAAAGGCCTGGACTGAAATATCAGGTGCGTGGGAAGTGGTGCATTCTTCTCTCACTACAAACCGTGCTATGCTGCCATGCAAATGAGACCTAAAGCCGATACCCTGATTGCTTGCACTAATGAAGATTCTACCCTGTTTTTTGCAGATGTGGGGGTTACTAACATCAGTGCGCTGATCAAATTCTGATTTGGAAAAATAAGCTCTAGCTACCTAAACATCTCTCTGCAGGTCAACTGGATACTGTATTTGCTCCATTCCTTACCCGAAAGAGTTGGGTACCCGTGAGCTGTTATAAAGATGGTGCACTCCACCTGAGAGGTGGCTGTATTCAGTGCTATGAAACAATCTTTGGGAAAAAGGCATGGGATAGGTCAATATGGGTCAGCAAAAAAGATTCGAGGGGTAAAGTGAAAACCTTTTTATAGGTACCTGAACTGGTAAAGGGTCTGGGCAATGTTGCCTGATGCATATTATAGTGAAACTTTCCCCCATCCCATGACTCGGGGACTCAAGGACTTTTTCACCTGTCTGATTATTGTAAAAGTTAAAACAGAGATAGTCAAACAATCCACTGTAAGCATTAGCGTGAAACTGTTCAAATAATTAACCAATTAAAGCAAACCTGGTAATAAATGTACAATGTCATTATGTAGAGGGAGACATTTAAACCTTGTTCCAGACCACCTCAAGCTCAGTAAACTAGTTCAATGTCTTGTCAGATCAGTACAGTGGCTAGATTCAAAGCTTCTGGCGTCTTGCTGCCAGAACTTGTATAATGGGACTTTGGAAGAAGCAACTTTTCCATTAACAACATCTCAGAGTAGCCTCCTTCTCTGTTGCTCCAATGATGTGTAACACACACACGTTTATTATTCGCAGAGCAACCTCTCTTTTGTGGGATACTTCACAGTGCAATCCCAGCCAAGAGATTTATGGGGAACACACAACAGTGTTTTTCATTCTGCTTTGAGAAGTAAAGGCGAGTGTCTCTCCCTTTCTATTAAAGCTTAGGAGCGATGCACTTTAACAAACAAAACAAACAGCCGGTTTTCTTAGCAAGAAGGAGGAATGCCGCCTAGCAGCTTTGAAAGTGTTCTGCAGCTCATTTTGAGGTTGTAGGGTGACCAGATGTCCTGGTTTTATAGGGACAGTCCTGATATTTGGGTCTTTTTCTTATATAGGCTCCTATTACCCCCCACGCCCTGTCCCGATTTTTCACACTTGCTGTCTGGTTACCCTATGAGGTTGTGCTGTTGAACTCTGTTGTCTTTGTCTGTTTCGCACCATCAGTAGGTTTCCTGAACCTCTAGAAAAAGGGAACACGAATTGCATTTTATATCTATCATGAACCCTTTCTGCTTTTAAGTGCTAAGTTATGACACAAGTGTCAGCCACTCCCCCCCACCCCAGGTGTCTGAAGATGAATAGCATGATTAACACTGATGCATGTTCAATTGTGTCCCCTTTTTTCTAGTCTAAAAGTAACTTCTAGACTATAAGATCTTGCTTCCCATTTCTTCCAGCTAGCAGGGATGACAGAGCTGAGGCAGCAACCTGGGTTTCTATGGCCGGTCAGTACCTAGGTTTATAAAGCCATCTGCCACTGGCCATCTGAAATGCTTCTTTAAGTGAACCCCCTACCCTGGCATCGTTGGACCACAGCTAAAGACACAGTATCTGAACTTCTATGAGCATTTATTTAGGACAAAATTAGGTCAGGCAGCTGCATCAGACTCCCTCAAGCTGAATTTACTCCTTTACCCTGATACCATCATTTTGAGATTACAGCTTGCAGGCTGCAGGTAGGAAAATAAATTAATTTAGTTCTTTCTCCCCACGGGTCCTTTCTAATCCACTGCAAAACTACAATGTTCTCCAAAATGTAATCTAAATCCACAACGAGTCTATCCTCTTAGCCAGGGTCCCCTCACCTCTTGCCAGCTTGGGTCACACCAATTTGCTAGGTTTGCTTATAAGTGGGAAAAATTGGTCTGTTTTAGAATTCAGTATGACTCCCAACATCTGACCTGCGGCTGTACATAGGTGAAAGAATGAAGAATAAACAAAGAAAACTGGGGAGAGGATGGGGGTTGCTTAGACTGATCCTGGATTTTGGATTCCTCGCTTTTTTTAAAAAAATGCATTATTTGGAAGGAAACAAAGAGTCTTTCCTTGGATTGCAGTTAACTGGTCAGTGACAAATATAAAGTCGGACATATTGGCCTCTCCTTAAATCAATCACCCAACATGGAATTTAGGGTAGAATGAATTGACTTGGAAAATCTGATGAATATGTCAGGCAGAATTCATGGACTCCAACACCACATGGTGGCCAACATGACCATTTTTAACATATTTGTGTACTGCAGCCATTTTAAAGAGACAGATCATACCAGATCGCCTTTTAGGGGAAGAAGCCACCCTCTTTGTGCCTGGCAAATGCATAAGGTATAATCATACTCCCTGCACTCCTGAGTCCTACGACTGCTCCTTCTGACCCCGCTATGCAAGCAACCCCTAAAGGGGCAGGGAGGTCATGGGGCCAAGAAGTCAATGTTTGCATGTACAGCGACATCACTTTTCCCTTCGCTCACTGGTAGCTTGCTCAACAGCACAGAACTACTCCTCCTCCTTCCCTGGAGACAAAGGGCTTCGTAAGAACATTTGTGAGGCCTGCATGAGGACCCACTGAATTCAGATCCAGCTCTGAACATTGTAACTCAGCCTCATAGCAAGGAAGAAATGGAAACTCCTGCAACTATTGTCTGCAGCAGAGGAACAGTATTCCGAGGGAACATTGAGAATGCCTTGGCATGAGCGGGGAGGAGTGCAAGTGGCATGTGTGTGGTTGTGCATACTATGCCGGTAAGACTACTTTGGGGGCAGAAAAGATGGCCAAGTGATAAAGATTTGGCTTGCTATTACAGTGAGTACTACCCACATAAAATACCTAGAACTGGGTTAGAATTGATTCAGATCCAGGCATTCATCCAAACATAAATTAAACAGAATATGAAGGTCAGCAAACAGGGTCTTGAAAAGTTCTGAAGGTATTGGTGCTACTATAATGTGCCCTTTCTAGGCTCAGAGTTTTGTTCAATACTCATTCTGTCGCAGTTAAAATACTGAGTGATTTAAAATCCTGGAGAGAAATCTGTACAATTCTCTGTTTAATTTCATTGGGAGATTTTGCTTCTCAGCTGGGAAGGATCGAGGGGAACATCCTCACAAAGAACATAAGAATGGACACACTGGGTCAGACCAAAGTCCATCTAGCGCAGTATCCTGTCTTCTGACAGTGGCCAATGGTAGCTACCCCAAAGGGAATGAACAGACAGGTTATCATCAAGTGATCCATCCCCTGTCGCCCATTCCCAGCTTCTGGCAAACAGCTAATAGCCATTGATGGACCTATCTAGCTCCCTTTTGAACCCCATTATAGTATTGGTCTTCACAACATCCTCTGGCAAGGAGTTCCAGAGGTTGACTGTGTGTTGTGTGAAAAAATACTTCCTAGAAAGTTCCTTTCTGCAAGCAAAGGCCTCCTTAGTCATATTTGCTCTTGCATTTCAAAAACATACCTTCCCCTCTCGTTGGTAATGTCACTTTCTGCCTTAGAGTTCAGAGTTTTCTGTTAACTGGGGGAAGGAGCAGCTGTTTAATGAGAATGCAGCCCTTCCTGCCTTTTTAAGTGTGCTAAAGGTAGGCAAGAATTGTAGGCAGGAATTTTAAACACGAACAGCAAGACTGAAAAGTCCCCAGATTTTCATCTTGTCACATGTGGCCCTATTTTTCCCTAAAGATAAGTTACTTAGGAGAATACTTCCGCTGGTTGCAGTGCAATGGCATCGTGCTCTCTTATTAGTTCCCATGGGGATCAGTTCCCCTCACGTAAGTTCTAAGGTAACGTCTCTGTGAAATGAACTGGAAAACGGCCACCATCTTGGAATCTTCCGGGGAATATAATACCCAGAATCGTTTGGATGGAAAGAGAGAGCACCTTCATCCCTTAGAGGGAAAGTTCAACTCTCAGTCAGCTGAGGGAGCTGCTGTACAACAGAGAAAGCACCTGGCAGGAGGACATCTGTCTTACAGAAGTTAGTCCCTGACCCTCCAACCCTCTATAAATTCCGCATCAACTTTTTATTAGAAACTTTCAGATTTTTTTCTCAACTGTGATGGCTCAAAATAAAGACATAAAAAAGTTAACAAAACCAATGCCTTTCATAGCCTAGATTCTCATTTCATGCCACTTGACCGAACTTGGTATAGTGAGGGTACATTCGCTTAAATAAAGATCTAAAAGCCACTTTGGCTCCACTTCTTGTGGATAACAGCATCTGTTTTTCTTCAGCTCGCTGCCTCTGAGCGGCTGTGCACCTTTCAGACTGTACACTTCAATGTCAGCTCAAGGCCAAACTGTAGTTAGCTCCAGACGAGAGCTGAGCCTCCCTCCCTTCTTGCACTGCATCTTCTGGGAGTGCTGGATCCCAGCCTGGCAGAGTAGATTCAAGCCAGAAGCTCAGGGCGCAGATTTTCATTTGTTTTTGGATTCAGACTTTGTGGTGGGTGCCATACTGGCAAATGCCTAACAAAGGAAGCAAACAAGGGAAGCTGCTTAGGGAGATTTAGTGATTCAGTGCAACGCCTCTGCAAGCTGTAATTTACAAGGCTTGAAACCTCATTTATGTACCATTAAAATTTGAAGAGTCAGAAGCCCTTTAGCATTAGATGATGCACTGAACTCGACCAGATAACTGCTAACAAAACTCACTACGGCTAGGAGGAAGCTATGCACATATGTACATTGCTAAAATATGCGAAGACGACACACAAGAACTGGTGCAAAAAATGAGGCATAAAGCATGGACTTTACCATGCTGACGATCACAGGACCAGTGCCACACTCCATCTGCATGAACACCCGTGCGATGCCCCCTTTCTCCCAAAGAAAAGAAATATCAAGACTCCAAACACAATAAAAACACAATTCTTGGCGTATGAAACAAAAGTCACTCAGCACACAACCAGATATCAGGTGATATCACAGCCACTGTAAAGGTTGCCTGATGTCAGTTCTGGGGGTGGCTTTTGGATGGATAGTATGTCCTCTTTTGGTATTATTTCACCATAAGAATTCATATCTGTGAGAGCTGATGAGTTATTTGCCCTGAGGAGCAAATGTGGGAAATATTGTACCTTTTCTTAAATAAAAATATTGACTTTTCTTACCCCACCCCCCCAAAAAATTAACTTAAAGAACAGATTCCAAAATCACTGGTCAGAGAAATGATCAATTCTTGTGCCATTTCACAAGGAAGAGGAAGCAAATCCAGTTGTGTGTGACAACAGCATGAGGGATGAATTCAGCCTTTAAGGGGAGCACTAACTCCATTGATCTCCCTGCTGCTAGAACCTCACAGAGCAGAATTGGCTCCAGCTGAGCCGAAAAGGGCCTGTGAAACCCAGCACACGTAGAATAACAGACTGAAAGCAGTGTAAAAATACACACAAATAATAATACAGGAAAATAATACAGAAGCCCACATTCCAACCTACTCTTCACCCACCCACTCACACAACAGCAACAATTCTGATAAGCCTAGCAACCAAAGATGTAGGGCATTGTTTTCCCTTGAGTGATAAAGCAGGTATACACACTTAGATGTACTGTATAGGTTATTAAGCATTAAAGGAAAGACCATTCTTACAAAAAAACACATATCCCAAAGTACTGTTTTAGTTTTTATAAAAGAGAGAGAGAGAGAGAGAGAGCGAGAGAGAGAGGAACAAAAGATCGTAATAAATCTGAAAAGGTCATTCAGGATTCTTCTTTTTATTTTTAGGACGTAAGCTCAGGGTTAGTATCTTGGCAGCTGCAGCAACTGTGAAATATTAAAGCATTAGTTGTTGGTCGTTGGACGAGTGGCTGGATGAACTACTTGCTGGATTCTTGGGAGGTCTGGCTGGGTTGCTAGTATTTGCCAAGGAACCAGAGGGATGACATCCAAGCCCAGGATATTTTATGACATCTGCAGGAGTAAGGGCCCTTGCTTACAAAAAAACAGCTTTTAAAGGGAGCGGGTGTAACAGCATCAGCACAAAGCAACTTTCAGTTGAAAAAGAATTTGTATTGTTTCACACCGGCTCAGCCAGCAGCAGCAACCTTTTTTGGCTCCCTTTGTGGGGCTGCGGGAAACAGACCTCAAAGATCCTGGCTCAGGTCTCATCTGTGGGTAATGTATCGGATGCATACACAGGGCCACGTTCAGAGGTGATGGCTAAGGGTGGTGTAAGTTACTTGTTAGTGAGACAGTATCCATGCCAAAGAAGGGGAGGATGTAACAGGTATGGATTAAACTCTCCTGGTAGTTGCCTTTCATGCTACAGCCCTCTCTGCCTGCCCCATGGCATATAAATCACACCAATTCTGGACTTCCTTAGACTCAAGGGGAAATTCAGAAAGGATGGGTAAGGAGGTGTACATCAGTAAGTGGGTGGGAGTCTCACGGAAGCAGCCTAGCTTTCTTTGATGTAAACCTCCCACCATAACGAATAAGAAAACAGAAGTTATTTGGGCCAGAGAGAGATCCTGGTCTGTACACTTCGTAACATAGCACAGTGAGGCACTTGCACACGACAGTAGCAAGCAGTGAAAAAGAACCAACAGAAATAGGCAGGAGAAATCTATTGAGAGGTCAGTAGGAGATGTAAATTAGATTAATTTAGAGTCCCTTAGATTCACTTCTAACCATCCCTTGTGCCACCAGATTGGAACATCGGGCTCCTAGAGTGTTAGATCTGCCCTTGGTTTGACTACGGGCAGATGGACTCAATTTGCAAGATGCAAATATTCCCATTTAATTCCAGTTGCCTACAAACTACTACATCCCCTGCTCCCAGACTACTCAGTATTGCTACTAGTCAGTGCTCGCCTCCTGCCCATTTTGCCAAGCCTGACTGCTTGACAGCCAGCATGGTACGCATTTGAAAGAAAGGACTTTGTGTCTCAAGAAAAAATTCAGATGCAGCAGAATACAATGCATCGGCCATACAATGATATAGTAGGACCTGACATGAAGTAACATGATTTACTGTGATACTACAGGATGCAAAGTGCCAGACTATGAAATGAAATTATTGGCTTAGCGATATATTCCAGTAAATTCAAGCTGCATCGACCTGATCTCCATTTCTAGGAGGCAAAGGTTTGCACACCCGGCAAGGAAGTGTCCCATTTTCCTTCGAGACACGGAGAAGTGTGCTTCCTTGGGATTCTTTTACCAAAGTGACAGATTAACCCTTTCTGTTACAGTGGGCCAAGACTAATAATGGTGCCCCCTTGACCTTCACTTCATCTTAGGGTAGGAGGGATAGCTCAGTGGTTTGAGCATTGGCCTACTAAACCCAGGGTCGTGAGTTCAATTCTTAAGAGGGCCATTTAGGGAACTGGGGTAAAAATCTGTCTGGGGATTGGTCCTGCTTTGAGCAGGGGGTTGGACTAGACCACCTCCTGAGGTCCCTTCCAACCCTGAGATTCTATGATCTAAGTAAAAAAAAAATCCTTTACCCTGGAGTCTCCTGACCCAAGTTACCAAATCATTATTTCCATAGTGCCAGTGGGGTGGCCATTTTGAAGGCAAGAAAGACAACAAAAAGAATCTCCCTGCCCCAAAGAGCTTCTAATCTAAACAGGCCACACGGATGGCAAACCAAAGGGGCAGGAATATTTAGGGCATGCTTTGTTAGTTCCAGGTATGTGTGTTTCCTAACTCCCGTTCTGGATGGTGGGCAGGACGAGGGTTTTCAAAACCCTTCTGGGAGGAGTGGATCTGAAGGAGAAGCATTGTGGGGGAGGGAGGCAGGGAATGTGTGCATGAGGGTAGCAGGTAAAGATGCACTCTTGACAGCAGGAGACACAGAAGTTGTGTCTACCCCAGGGGATTTAGGTCAAGTCTTGCTAGGCTTCAGACCCTGAGCTCCAGCCCAAGCGTTGACAACACAGCTATTTGAGAGCACTAGGCTGAGCCCTGCAAGCCGGGCTGGGAGGCTTATGGCTGTGAGCTGTGTAGACTTAACCCTAGTGAGTTGGATAGCTTCGGGCAGTCCTGCCACGGTGTCAGTTAAACATGCCCTGAGCTCCCCCAAGCTGCCTGAGGCTTTCTTACACTGGGACTCTCACTGGTGCTCAGACCAGATTTAAATGTGACCTGGTGAAAAAAACCCACAGGGCGTCAGAGCCGTGTCAAGGATCCCCACACAATGGTGCTAGCACAGGAGAGAGTGTTTAGCCAGAGTTCTGTACTGGAGACAAGGGCAGTTAGTCATGAGGCTTGTGAAATGCGTACAGACCCTGGTCGTCGGCAGGTGGGGTCAAACCTGTGACCTTTGAAGCTTAGTGTATGAGCCTCTACTGCATGAGCTAAAAGCCACCTGGCTTTTAGCCGAGGCTGTCGCAGACTCATCAATCTCTGGCTGGGCTAGGTGCCACTAGAGGGGACAGAACACCACACCAAGCAGGCCTGGGTTACACCTGGACACAGTAAAGGGGTGTGAAGAGAGATGAATGGAGATGGAGGCAGGGATTAGGAAGGTGAGGGCATGGAGACTGAATTGAGGGTTTCTCAGTAAAACAGACAACCAAGACTGAGAGAAACAAAAACAAAGAGTTTAAGGGAAATTGGCTATGCAACCTCCCGCTCTCAGCGGTGGTTGTTTCCTTCATTTGCTGTTGTTTCAGGCCTTGGCAGCTACAGCCCAGCCCCTCCCTACATCAGATGACGTCTGCACCCAGATTCACATTCCATCTAATCTGTGGGATTAGCCTGCTATATCTGCATGGTACAGGTTGTATATGTAATCGCTTCAAACCATCCAGGAGAAATCTGTAAACCAGGCAAAACGGCCATGTGCTGAATGCACTGGGTTTGGATTCAGATCTTAAACTGAAATATCGAACTCTGCCAAAATGTCTAACAAGATTTCTAAAATAACTTCTCTCTCACTCCAGGAGCTTAACTATCACGGGATACTATTTCTTCCACAAAAATTTCCAAAGCTAAAGCTAATATTTCATTTTACTTTTGGCAATGTCAGAAACAATGTCGAATTGAACTTGAAATGCACTCCATTTCTGGGGGGGAGAAGGGGGGGCTGTGATTTCCCATCACTCCTTATGACACTAATTATACACACAAGGCAACTTCATCTGCACTGAGCAGAATGGCTCAATGCACGGTGGCGTTCACTCAGCTCAGATCCTTGCATTGCTGAGCGAGTCAAGCGTGCATTGTAACTGCAGTCACAGCAAGTTTCTGATGTGCTTCTCCAAGACTGGCTTGCTTTCTTCTCCCCCCCCGCCTCTCAACTCCCACTCTTCTTCCCAAAGCATAAAGTCTTTCTGGAAGACCATCAGAGATGACTTCCATCTAGTTCCTTCATCAGCCTACATTTGCCACCTCTTCCGCACATTTTGCTCCTTTCCTGTTTAATAATATTTCATCACCATAATAAAATAATATTTATAAAGCATCCCCCTACCAGCGTGGTTCAGCCCTGACCTAGCAGGGGCAACACAAACAGTTACACATAGCATCAAACTAAGTCATACTGCAGCCAATTATAAATACACACTAATTAATAAATACCAAGTGCCCTATAATCTCCTATATTGGCTACTCCAGCATAGGAGACGGAGACGCTCTCTGAACTTCCATTCAGTGAGTCTTAGGCACTGTTCTGGCAGGTGAAGGGTATTACCTTCCCTGCTGCACAGTCCCGCAGAAGGGGTCCAGTCCCCATATTAGCAGATCTCATGGGATCCATGAAAGTGTAGGATCAGCGTGAAGACAAGGGTCCTCCACTCTGGATCCTGGTTTCCATGACTGCCTTCCTGGCAGCACAGCTCCAGCAGGAGCATTCCGTTGTGAATATCACTGCTAGTCAGTTCCCTCAGAATGCACCTGATAGAGGTGGGATTTGAAATGCAGAGCAGGAAAAGAAAAAGCGTGAGTCCTGATTTATCCACATTGGTTCCACTGGGTTCTGGGAGGGAAGGTGCTGCAGAGAACTATTGTCTCCAGCCAGGGAGCCCCTGGAGAGAGGGTTCCTCAGAGGTATAGAAAGGGAAGGAAACGTGTAATGGAGATAGTTCTCTTCCCCACATCATACACCAGGATTCTGTCCCCATCCATCTGTGGAGCAGAGGAGACCACAGAAGCCTAACTAGCTAAACTAAACAGATCAGTATCATTCAGCAGGGGGAAGGGGTCCAGCACAGAGGCCAACAGTGATTAAAAGAGAAGACGCTCCTGAGGCGGAAATGTTAGATTGATGTGGATGTCTACGAAGCAACTCTACATCCCAGTGGACTACAGCAAAAGTTCCAGCATCTGCTAACCTATGGAACAATAGCTCCCTTGAGAGGTGCAGGAGACACACCACAGCGAGGCCACAGGGAGAAGGTCTTGAACCTATATCGGTCCCTCCTTATTAAGGCCTTTACAAATCAACAGGGCCAGCCACAAATCCATCTGCTGCATTGTAAGCAGCTGGCATAATGAGCACAGCGTAAGCGGCGACTGATGTGACTTACTTGATATACAGGCCAGTTCCTCAGCTGATACAGTAAATCAGCATAGCTCCATTGATTTACACTAGCCAAGAATCCAGCCCACGGATTGCCTTCCATATTGGGGCCCCATTGCAATCCCTAGGCATCGTCACTAAAATATTTTAAGCCTATACAACGAAATTACATGAAAACACACTGGGGTTATTTTTACCCAGAATCCTCAGATTCCAACCCTTTGCAAACATGAGCTGGGCAATTTTCTTTCTATTTTTATCAGTGCTGCTTTGTGCATGTCAGCCACCGAAAGCTCTGCTCCTCAGAACAACGCCTTCAGACAAGTAGACTGTTTCTTACAATGAAACAGAGCTACCAGGACCACAGTGCGCTGGCCCGAGATGCTCAAAGGAGCAGAGGCCAAGGAAAAAAAGAGAGCCCGGGAGAGAGACACCTCCATCTCTGGGTTTTTATTCCAAATAGTGACTCTGCAGACACTCACCTTGGCATACAAAGGAAGAGGGAGTTTCTCCAGGGTGGACACGGGCAGTGATGAACACCACTTTCTGCTCAGCTCCAGATCGCAGGTTTACTGCAAAAAAAAAAAAAAAAGACAAAGATCCTTAAATTGGGTCCCCTATGCAGGACGCAAAGGACCATTAATATTAAAGCGTATCCTTTTATTAAAATTGTTCATACATTATACATGGGGATAATCCATAATTAAAGGAAGCAGCATTGCTAGCTATTCATATCATGGCCTATGAAAGACGGTGCAACAGCAAGGATTGCAAGTCTAATGACACAAAGCCCAGGCTGCAACAACCAAGTTAGTTTCCTTTTTTAAAACAAGATTTACTACAGTGAGTTTAACTGCATTGTAATCGCTCGCTCACTTGTGATAAATGTCCTCCTGGGGCGACAAGAAAAGCGGCGGGGTTCCATTTCCATTCACATTGTAAAGCCAATTGCACCCTGCATTACACTTGATACAAGATTTAGCATGGTGCCAAATAAAGGTAAGTTGCTGGCAAATGCCATTTATTAGCACGCTTTCTTTTTCACTATTTTGGCCTGGTTCTGCCTCTATCGAAACATAGGCCAGAGATATTCAAAGTCAGCAAGGTATGCAAAACAAACAAGGACTAAATGCACTGAGGAACACTGGAGAGAATAATCATTTTATAGAAACCACTTCACCCTGCACTGAAATGCAGTCACCTCTGGGGTGGAACATGACAGCTATTTAACAGCACACAGCACAACAGTTTGTAGGGATGAAAATTTTACTGTATCCATTTGAAATTACAGAAAGGTGGGAGGGAGCTTTAGTAGTTAGAATGTAACCAGGAATTTAGCCAGGACTCTAAGGTTAACATTTAACAATTCAACCCCTATGTAGGGATAAAAAAATAAAATACTTCAAACTAGATTGTCCTGTCTGTCTATTAAAACTGTAAACTCTGTGGGGCAGAGGGCATGTTTTCTTCAGTTTGCCACAGGGAAAATGCTTACAAACAGGCAATAAAAAATACACTCTTGCAAAAAGGACCATGGGAATTGTAATGACCATATGAGGTCAGGACCTCAGGTATACATCTCATCTGGATCTAAAACACTCAAGAGGGGTAACACTAAAACCAGCAAGACAAAATTGTGACAGACATCTCTATTTTCAGTTTAATCCCTTCCAAATAGACAAAAAGTTTTAAAATATAAAACAAATCTAAAATTCACAATGAACTTTTAATTACTCACACACACAGGATTACAGGATGTACAGACACACACAGGGAGAGAAATATGGCTCTTTTAATAGCAAGCAAATTGTGAATGCTGATTTTTTTTTTTAATTTTCTCGTTTAGACATTCTAATCCCAGCCAGTGGCGAATCTAAACCCACGATGACCAAAAAAATAATAATAATCAATACATTTTCAGTTCTTCTCTGGAGGCAATTGGACCAGAGACCATAGCAGGATTCTTTTATATTTCTTTAGTCCCTCTAAATGTCCTACAGCTGTTCAGCCTGCAACCCAGCCATTTATTCAGTCTTTGATACGCTAAATTCACTCCTCTCTGGTGTGTTTTTGAGCCCCAGAGGCAGAGCAATATAAGAAAGAATGTCTCTGACAAAAGTAGCAGCTGGTGGGGTCAAACCTGTCTGCTGAGGAAAAGTGGGAGGCAGGAGAAAAGAACGCAGGAACATCAGCTAGAACCTGATGACCACTCTGTGTCATTAGCATTAACACTGAGTAATGCAGGAGGAAGGAGATAAATCAGCCCCCAACAATGTCAAGTGAAAAGAGAAGCCCAGGATGTCTCCTGTAACTAGAGCGGCATTTTCTTCTATTAAAAAAAAAAATGTCTAGCATTAAAGGGGCAGATGCTCAACACAGTATATACAACCAAGGCTAATCACACAAAAATAAAAATGAAATTGAATGGTGTTGACAATTTAGACCAGGTAAGACGCCGCCCCATGGTTTTGAGATGACATATATAATACTTTATATTATGGATACACACACACTTTCTCTATTTATAATTATTATTAAGATTAGTAGATAATTAATTTTTCTCGAATGCTGGAAAGATTCTTCCCCATTTAGGGCCTGATCCAAAGCCCACTGAAAGCAATAGAGACACTGCATTGATTTCAGTGGGTTTTAGCTCAGACCCTACATTCAAGCCCCATAAAATGTCTTTCACTCCTCCTCCATCACTCCTCCTCCATACACATCAGTACAGCGTGAGCTGCAAAGGATGGGTTAATTCCTTACTACATGAAATCTGGTAAATAACTTCTTGAAATATATTTATCACTGGGAAAATATACTTACACATTTTCATGTTAATTTCTATACAGATTTTCGCTCATTTTATAATTAAATTGTCAAGAGCAAGAACATATTAAAAAAAGTCCTCACTTGTGATCTTAATAATACCTTGGAGTACTCATAGAGAAAGCACTTTTTAAAACCAATGTACTTATTTTATTTGTGCTGTTTATCACTGTTAGGTGTCTGGTTAGTTTAGTTTTGTTTACAGTCTGTTTCACTCCCCACTGTTTGGGTTGCAGAATCTGCAGGAAAACATCTAAACCGAAATCCCACCGCCCTCCCACTAGAAAGTTATGACATTATCGGTTATAAACATTTTTCCTAAAAAGTACATTTGGGAAGATTGTCTTTAAAAGTAACTTTTGAGCCTAAGCATATTGGTATTGTCTTTTAAACGCAGTTAGTGCTTGTGACAGATGCTGGATAGTTAGCGGTGGAAAGCACAATTCTCTGTTCAACAGATCCATCACAAGATGTGGGGTCACCTATGCTGCCGTCTAGGTATGCCTGAACCCTAACCTGGAAGAGACATGTTGACTGGGGGACATGAGTTCAGAATCCATTGGCCCGTTCAATAGTTCCGCTTCCCTGCAGAGGCTGGCAATCAGGGGACCAATTAGGGTTGATGTGGACACCTGTCCACAGGTTATTGGACTCCGAGCGCTATACTTCTTTTCATGTTGTCCATCAAACAGCTGTCAGATAGCAAAGACAAGAGACTGGATCCAACGTTTGGGTTCAGACCTAACACTCATCATCTTGAGAATTTCAGGTTGGGATCTGAACTTTATATAACCGAGGCCCACATCTAATAACAGCTTTAATTCTTTTCTGGTCTTGGGTTGGAATCAGAGCAGCAATTTACACCTGAAAATCTCACTGTAGATCAGTGCTATCCCAGAGCACTCCCTTGTGGCTTGGGGTGGCCCTGTAGATCTTTAAAGGAACCCTCCTGGTCCCAGGTCCTTAAAAGGAGCAATGCAACAATGGTTTGGGATGGCCCTATACCAGGGGTCAGCAACGTTCGGCACATGGCTCGCCAGGGTAAGCACCCTAGCGGGCTGGGCCAGTTTATTTACCTGCTGATGCGGCAGGTTCGACCGATCGCGGTCCCCACTGGCCGCGGTTCGCCGTCCCGGGCCAATGGGGGCGGCGGGAAGCCGCGGCCAGCACATCCCTCGGCCCGCGCTGCTTCCTGCCGCCCCCATTGGCCCAGGACGGCGAACCGCAGTGAGTGGGAGCCGCGATCAGCTGAACCTGCAGCGTCAGCAGGTAAATAAACTGGCCCGGCCCGCTAGGGTGCTTACCCTGGCGAGCCTCGTGCCGAACGTCGCCGACCCCTGCCCTATACCTTCCCTCTCCCATACACTCACTCTTCCCCAGAGCACATTCCTCTCTCCCAATGATTGCTTCAATTGCTTGCCTGGAGACATGGAACAGGGTAACTACCTTCTCTGGCCTTAAAGGGCCAGTACTGTTACACATGTATCACATTACCAATCCCCAATACAGCCAGTCCTACCACCATTTCTATGTTTGTATGGATCACACATTCTTAGTCTTGTAACTTTCCCCCTTTCCCAAGTTATATTTTGCAAACACTGAAACACAAATTTTAAGTTTTAAATAAGTCCAGTTTTTGCGACCATGGAGTTCTCCTTAATCCTGTAGAGAAATCTGTACAATTCTCCGTTTAATTTCATTGGGAGATTTTGCTTCTCAGCTGGGAAGGATCAAGGGGGACAGCCTCACAAAGAACATAAGAACGGACACACTGGGTCAGACCAAAGTCCATCTAGCCCAGTATCCTGTCTTCTGACAGTGGCCAATGGTAGGTGCCCCAAAGGGAATGAACAGACAGGTTATCATCAAATGATCCATCCCCTGTCACCCAATCCCAGCTTCTGGCAAACAGAGGCTAGGGATACCATTCCTGCCCATCCTGGCTAATAGCCATTGATGGACCTATCTTCTATGAATCTATCTAGCTCCCTTTTGAACCCCATTATAGTATTGGCCTTTACAACACCCTCTGGCAAGGAGTTCCAGAGGTTGACAGTGTGTTGCATTAAAAATAACTTTCTTGTGTTTGTTTTAAACCTGCTACCTATTAATTTCATTTGGTGGCCCCTCGTTCTTGTATTATGAGAAGGAGTAAATAACACTTCCTTATTTACTTTCTCTATACCACTCATGATTTTATAGACCTCTATTATATCCCCCCTTAGTTGCCTCTTTTTCAAGCTGAAAAGTCCCAGTCTTATTAATCGCTCCTCATACAGAAGCCGTTCTATACCCCTAATCATTTTTGTTGCCCTTTTCTGAACCTTTTCCAATTCCAATATATCTTTTTTGAGATGGGGCAACCAAATCTGCATGCAGTATTCAAGGTGTGGGTGTACCATTGATTTATAGAGGCAATATGATATTTTCTTATTATCGATCCCTTTCTTGATGATTCCCAACATTCTGTTCACTTTTTTGACTGCTGCTGCACATTGAGTGGATGATTTCAGAGAACTATCCACAACGACTCCAAGATCTCTTTCTTGAGTGGTAACAGCTAATTTAGACCCCATCGTGGTATATGTATAGTTAGGATTATGTTTTCGTAGATCTGTGGAAGAAAAGCAATACATGCCTTATTATTAGAGGTGGCCCCTCAAAGTCAAGGCTGAGGTGCATTGGTGGGACATGGTGGGGAAGTTCACAGTGCCACTGCCCATGCTTTACCTCTTCCATAGAAAAGCAGACGTCCGCAGTCACCAGGGCTTTGAATCTTTCATCAGACTGAAATTCACATTTCAATTAAAGACACGTGTATATATTTTTGCGTCACCTTTTTGAAACATGGGCTGTTGACAAAATAACCCAATACTACACTGTCTTTGAGTCTCCAGTACTTTGAAGTATAAGCTGAGCTGTTGCAAGTGTTTTGTACTCAAAATATGGTTAGTTGGAAACAGCGCTAAGGTCTCCACGGAGTGAATAAAACCTCATCACAGAAAGAAAAGTCTATTCCAAAGCACACCACTGTATTACATTTCACTCCACCGTCCCTGAGTCCAACAGAACTACTGTAACATCTGTGTTGAAAGTTAACGCTGATCTTATTGTTGTCCTGACTGCCTGGTCTCTACCTCATTAAACTACTTTAACAGCATATACGGTACTCTGGTGTTTCCTGAGAGACCAGATTAGCACCTAATTCAATTTATATTTTTGTTATTTCTGGTCGCAAATGTCATTTCAGGTCGGATTGCGTGTCTCAGCAACACTCTCAGCAAGAGAAAGCAATTTTGGCCACCCTTGAGTCCCTTTGGGCTTGGTAGGGTCAAGGAAGCGCAAGCTCGTTGTGCCTGTTCATACTTTGTTCGGAGGCCTCCTCCCACCAGCTTCTTTCCTGACATACTGGCCGAACTGTGTAAAGAAACCTGCTGCTATGGGCTGCATTAGATGAAAATGATCCTACTTGGACTGCAGACACACACATGCAAGGACTGACCCAAGCTTTTGAAAGGACTGCTGCCAGCATTTTTGCTTTTCTATTCTCTGTTGAAGGACGTGGCGTTCTAGGTATCAAGCCTGGAAACGGGGCATCTATCAAAGTGCAGTTCAGTTCCTCAACCACAAACAGTAGCTCCTGGTTGTCAGCCAAGCCAAGTAGAAGCTTAAGGGTGCCCCCACCCCACTGTCCATTTTCTCCAGGTTCACCTGCCGTTCTGGTGTCTTTATCTCTATTCCTAGAACAAATCAAAATAGGAGCAAAACCTTCCCATTGTCTCATGACAATTTCAGTATGGCCTGCTTCCAGTCAGGCCCAAAATACCATGGCATCGCATGCTTTTTCAGGACTTCTGCCCGCACCTGGAATGCAGGAGAGCCTAGGCTCATGCTGATGAAAAAACTATTTTATAAAAAGTAAACTGAATGTCTATAAACCCTCCCCTTCCCCAAACTCTCCTCACCACTCGAAAGGTTATGTTTCAGTTCTGGAGATGCTGGCACTCTCTTGTTTTAATTACAATAGATTGGCCTACCGGTGTGTACTTTCACCTAAGAGAGACAAGCTGGGTGAGGTAATAGCTTTTATTGGACCAGCTTCTGTTGGTGACAGAGATGAGTGACCTGAAGAGGAGCTCTGTGGGGCTCAAAAGCTTGTCTCCCTCAGCAACAAAAGTTGGTCCAATAAAAGCTATTACCTCACCCACCTTGTGTCTCTAGCATCCTGGGACCAACATGGCTACAATATTGTCTAACCTAACTCCTAGAGATGGTACCAAGCTACAAAGCATGGATTTTGACCCATCCTCTCCAAAGTTTAAGTGCAGCATTTTCGTCCAGAGCGCTCTCAGCTTACGGCCCTGATTCAGCAATCAATTTAAGCCTATCAGCATGTTCTGAAGTTCCCTTGAATTCAAAGGCACTTAAGCATGTTTTGAATTTAAGCCTGTGCTTAAATGCTTTGCTGAATTGGGGCCTGCACAGAAAAAGCTCTCTCTGAGATCGCTATTGCAACATCATTTTAATCTTGGGAGAGCATTCTACTATTTATCCTCTATAGCCTATTTTGTGCCCAAACCAACAACTTTTTACATTTCTCTTAAAATCAAAGCTGTTTTAAAGTATTATTTAATCCCTTTACTCAGACAGCATAGAAATTACCAGGACCATGACAATGGGCCTGTGTGAGTGTGTGCTTTATTGATGTGTGCACTGACCTAATATCAAATTGATTCCGCTGACCATGGAAAAATGCAAATTGGGTATTATATTTGCATGCTACTTTTATTGTGCCCTTGTGTCTTCGTAAAAAGACAAAGTTTGGGCTAATAAAAATAAAACATTTCTGGAGCTCATACAAGCAAATGTTTATGTTGGCAGGTAACAAATTGGTTTGTCATTTAGGGGAACAAAAAGATCATTATAATCATCCTTAGGCAAAATAGGTTGGTGGCTTTTGCTTAGCTTTTAGCTTTCATTTGCAAATCAATTTAATGTAGCACACCGTCTCAAAGACAGGATGACACAGGATTAACACTTTCCTTGTGTTCTCCCCTCCCACAGCCCCTGACGCAGAGACCTGGGAGTTGGACTAGCTTGAGTTCAGAGCAAATTAAATATATTCTAGCTAGAAAAAGAGAAAAGAAGCGTTTAGATGTATGTTATGTGTGAGAATCCTAATGGGGCGCAAACAGAGGAAAAGACCCCTCCCAAAGCATTCTGAAGGTAGAGGCTGAAAGAGTTAACAACAGATCTTTGTGCCACTAGGGAAGTGAGGTTTTTTACCCATGAAAGCTTATGCCCAAATAAATCTGTTAGTCTTTAAGGTGCCACCGGAGTCCTTGTTGTTTTTTTAGGGCTCTGAATGTGTAGTGAACATATGATCTCCTTGCTTCTTTCTTCCTTTACTCCTTTAGTCTTTTGCAACAATGCCTCTTTCATCCCTTCTGACAACCAATGATCTCCACCAGAATGCGGCAAAGTGAACTTTGGTGACAGTTTAACTAGGCAAAGATGATGCGACAGCCTGAATTCTATTTACCAAAATGACTTGACCTATTAAAATCCAGAGCAGTGCACCAGTTCCATCCCCCTTCCTTGCCACTTCCCCCCTGCCCCTTTATTCCAAATGGCAGGGTATTTTGGAGGGGTTCTGTGCGGAGGGGAGGCTATGTAAAATTGTTTCAACGTTAATGCTCGACTGAATTTTCAGCTTAATAGCCCAGTGAGGGGATATGATGGTAAAGCAAAAGGCCAGAAATATCTCCTGGTAAAAATTTTCTGAAGCAAGTTCAAAGGACAACACGTAGCTACTTGGAAAATCAGAAATGGCAAAGGATTGTTTAGCAGGTTCTCCTCACCGCCCCCAGCCCCATTTGTTTGTTTTTAATCTTCATGAAGTCTTGGAAGCAAACATTTTTCCATCTGGGCTTCATGACACTGTCATGCCTGATACTCCTCTAAGGAAGGGAAATTAAACAGCATGCAAAGACTGCTTAGTTTATACTTGCATGTCTTTTTTTTTCAAAGCAGGGCTTTGCATTTAGATTATTCATCAGCATCTGAACTTTGGAATGTAAAATCCCATGAACAGGAATAGAAAACAGGAATATGAATAGCACATTATTTGACTCAAATGGCCAAGGAGATGGCAACTTGCAATTAAGTTTGCAGACAGTAGCATTTAATGTCACCTATCTGCCTCACTATCATATCAGAACAGTTTAGCAGACAGGGCCACAGCCTGCTTTCTTTTTCCCTTTCCTGCTTTGATATTTATAAAGTCAGGTTGTAGTGCAGATAAACCCCTTCCTCTCCAGAGACAAAGGGAAGGCAGTAAATTATGGGAAGGCTAAGTGGTACATCAAATGTGTCTCCTCAAAGCCATATATCATCTTGTTAAATTTGATGTATAATCCCAGAACCCCAGAAATCATTCCAAGAATCACAGAAAATGCAGACGAGTCCTTCAAGTGATATAGTACAAGTCAAGTCAAGTCTACCTACAGAAAAATATTCTAGCCATGTTTTGCTAAAAGTCTCTACTTCACATGGGACCCACTAGACATGGCTCCCTAAAGCACGGCACAATGGGCATTCGCCTTTTCTGCTTGGACATATTGATATGACAGGTGTACATCTTTTGTTGTTGTTGCAACATTAAACCACAAAATGAACAAAAAACACTTCTCCTATTTAAAAAAAAAAAAAAAAATCAGTGTTCTACTGCCCCTTCAGTGCAGATGCGCTGCTCGTGTTACCACCAATAGCAGCTCTTTCCACAAGAAGATCCCAAAATGCTTTAATGGGACAGAGACCGTTTCTTTGTTCTATCACAATGGGGTCTTAATCTATAACTAGGGCTTCTAGGTGCTACAACAGGGGTGGGCAAACTACGGCCCGCGGGCCAGATCCAGCCCGCGAGCCGTTTTAAGCCGGCCCCTGAGCCGCACCACGCTCTGGCACTCGGCCCCGCTCTGGCACTCCGGCCGGGACGCTGGGTCGGTCGGCTCCGGGGGATGCTGGGTTGGGGGCCACACCCCTGAGCCTCTCCCCACGCCCCAACCCCCTGCCCCAGCCCTGATTCCCCTCCCGCTCTCCAAATACCTTGATCCCAGCCCGGAGCACCTTCCTGCACCCCAAACCTCTCATCCCCACCCCAGAGACTGCACCGCCAGCCAGAACCTGAACCCCTTCTCACATCCCAACCCCATTTTTATGAGAATTCATGGCCCTCCATACAATTTCTATTCCCTGATGTGGCCCTCAGGCCAAAAAGTTTGCCCACCCCATGCTACAATAATAGATTAATAATAATGATGATGATGAACTAAGCCTCATAACCCCACAGTGAGGCAAGGTTGTAATATTAGCTCCATTTTTCAGATGCGGAAACTGAGGAACAACAGTTACATGCCCCAGGTCTCTCAGAAAGTCTGTGACAGTTTCAGAAATGGAACTCTGACTGCTCAAGTCCCTGCCTTGTCCCTTATCGCCACATGGCCCTCCTTCCCTTTTGCAAGTACAGTTGCTGCCCCTGTAGCATCCCAAGTTCCCTTAATACAAAGGTCATCCAGGCTAAAATATACATGCAAGGAATTCCCATTTGTGGCTAGTCACAGTTCCCTGCCCTTGATTTCATTGGTCTCTTTTATGTGGTTTTTAAAATGGGGACTGAGAGTGGATGTCTGGTACCCAAGTGCTGCAAGGCCGCATGGCATCAGCTCTCCCAACTGTTGGAGGCTAAAGCCAAGTTTGGCTGCTCCATGTGTTGTTTCATTGAAAGATGAGAGTTATTTACCGCAGAAAGAAAAGTTATGTTCTAGTGAGCATAGGGTGTATTGCCAGCCAGAAACAGTCAGGGCAGTCTAGTGGTTGGAGGAGGTGTAAGGCAATCAGGACTTCTGTTATTTCCAGTTCTGCCACTGATTTGCTGTGTGACTACAATGCTCGAATTTTCCCGTGCATTAAATTGGGATAATGGAGATATCCCATCTCCTAGAACTGGAAGGGACCTTGAAAGGTCATCGAGTCCAGCCCCCTGCCTTCACTAGCAGGACCAAGTACAGATTTTGTCCCAGATCCCTAAGTGGCCCCCTCAAGGATTGAACTCACAACCCTGGGTTTAGCAGGCCAATGCTCAAACCACTGAGCTATCCCTCCCCCCCAATCATGCCACCTCAAAAGAGAAACCAAAGCCTAATGAATTACTACTCAAAAGCCTGCTTCTAAGGCCTCTTTGTGCCATTCTAGGGGTAGAAAAGACGCTTCAATCTGCCTTAAGACAGCAGCTGGGGATTCCCTTGACAAGGGAGCTGCACTTAGCCCCATTGGTGTAAGGAATATTTTAAAGATGGCAGGGAGTATGCCATGTGTAGAAGAGGGTTAAGCCAGAGCAATGTGGTCCTGCAATCCTGGAAGCTGGCTCCACGGACAATCCTGGCTGATTAACCACTGGCATATTAGAGCGACCCTGAGGCTGCTCTACCATGTGCCAGAGGTCAGTTTGTCCCTTCGTAGCCCCCAGGATCAGCGAGGAGGAAAGGCGGTTGAAATCCACATAAAACCCCAGACCCAACCAGACAAGCCAACTGCAGGGATTTATTCCAGAAGAGACCATGGCAGTGCAAAATAGTCATCATTACATTGTGATCAATAAGATAGCTGAAATTGCTTTCTGTATTCCTACCTTTCAGACACTGATTTGGAATGACATGAACTTCTATGAAGCACGCACTTAAGGAAATACTGAGTGTGGGAACACAGACCTATAAAAGGAGAATGAATAACTGCACACCTGCCAGATGAGCACCTGCATGTTAATGCATGGGGCACATGTGGTATTGTAATTATTTTTGCCTTTTATTGGATCCCCCTTGTGAGGAATGAGTGGTATGGACAGGGTTAACAGAACAAAACCTTCACTGAACAGGACTCCAGGAGAAAGCAGTGATCCCTCAGCACGAAAGCGACAGTTGTACTGCAAAAGAGCTCCGCTTCCCTTGAACTATGACTGCATAGTCTCTACTAGCCAAGTGAGGGGACAATAAAAAACAACCTGCTGAAATTAGATTCATGGACGGCAGCGTTTCTCAAAACATGAAGCTGACTTTCTTTGGGGAAGCTCTGACCTCTTGTTCCAGAAGAGGCTCAAGCCAGCACGAAGAAAAAAGGCAAAAGAAAAAGATTATTCTCTTTTGTGCTTAGGATTTACCCAAACCAGAATTTGGTATTAAATGTTCAGCATGAATACTAAATGCTCAATGGATGGTCCCTCATTAGCTGAGTCCAATGATGAAATGACTCAAGAAAGAAAAATAGCAGACAGTTCTCAGCCAGGACTAAAATAAAAAAAAAAATAAAAAAAAATAATGGAGATATCCTATCTCCTAGAACTGGAAGGGACCTTGAAAGGTCATCAAGTCCAGCCCCCTGCTTTCACTAGCAGGACCAAGTACTGATTTTGCCTCAAATCCCTAAGAGTTCAAAGATTGAACTCACAACCCTGGTTTTAGCAGGCCAATGCTCAAACCACTGAGCTATCCACCTCTTACGCACCATCCCCACCACTAATCCAGAGGTATGTTTGCTCTCTTTAGTCAGACATGGTGTCTGCTCTCTGAGGAGCATTCTTAAGATAGCTGCCAGAATTCCATCATGTAACTTTATCCCAACATGCAACACTGCTGAAAGGCCCATTTCTCCACTTTTACACCAATGTCATTTCATTGATTTCAATGGTGTTACATCGGATTTACACCAGTGTAACATACAGGAGAACGAGGATCAAATCTCCATTTTATTATGTATGGCAGATTATAACTGGATTTTTACAGACGCCCCATCCCAAGGTTGGCAGAGAAGAGGTTAGCTTTCTCCTGCTACAGCAGTGGTCCCCAAACTTTTTACCTTGCGCCCCCCGCCCCTTGCCCCGTCCACACCTTCCCACCCCCACCTCCCAGAGCCAGGAGTGGGGGACATGAACAGATGTAAGGGGGCTGAGGGCCTGTAGCCAAGGCCCCAAGTGCGGTGCCAGCAGCAGAACTGGATGGCACTCCCTCCCCACCCCCGTGGGGGCTGACCCGGGCCCCAGCCATGCCCCCTCTTAGTGTTCCTCGGCAAGTCAGCATCCCCTTAGAGGGGCGTGCCCCACAGATTGGGGACCTCTGCTCTACCGGCACAGAATATAACGCTGGGCCAGCTGTGGGAAATGAATGAAGTCCCCCCAGCACATTGTCAGTGGGATGTGGGGTGCAGGTTGGAGAGGACTGTCACGTGTGGAGTGTCTTAAACTGGTGTAATTTACACCTTCGTCCAGCCCCCCTCCCTCAGTGAGTAAATTACACTCACCCCCAAGGGGTGCACTGGGTCTGGCAGTGAGCGTCATGGAGACTCTTTAGGGAGAGGGGCAGAGCTGAAACGACAACCAGGGGGAGGGTTTCCCTTCCTGTCTGGCACTGGGCTGAAGTGAGCCAGGCCTTCTATCTTTACTCCAGACTCTGGCTGAGGGAAGCCCTGTTATATTTGTTTGTCCATTAAAGCCACAAATGAAATGCCTGCCCCTTAAAGGGGCAGGGAGTCTTGTTTGCCCCTTGAAGATACAAAGAGAAATATAACAGGGCTTCCCACATCAAATGTTCTTTTCACTAACTTTTACAGCAAGTCATAGAATCATAGAATATGAGGGTTGGAAGGGACCTCAGGAGGTCATCTAGTCCAACCCCCTGCTCAAAGCAGGCCCAATCCCCAGACAGATTTTTACCCCAGTTCCTTAAATGGCCCCCTCAAGGACTGAGCTCACAACGCTGGGTTTAGCAGGCCAATGCTCAAACCACTGAGCTACTCCCCCCTCCCCCAAAAGGTGTTTAAACTCCCTCAAGGTGTACAGGATCTTTCCCTACTCTGACAGGGCTGTCTTATGGGATAATATACCGTCTTCCTCACAATGGGCTAACAAAGGCTCCTCGTACGGACGTGATTCCTCCTTACGATGGTTGTGAGCAGCACATTAACTTTGTGTGCATGCCAGTGTCTGCAAATTCTATCTCACTGTCCTTTCTGTGCCATAATTAGTTAGCTATATCTTTCAGAGGGGCATTTACTCTGAACAGCATACTGTATATCTAAACCCGTTCATGTTTATATTACACACACCCCTTAAAAGTTGTGTGAGGATCATAAAACCTGCCTTGCCAGCAAGCTGTATTTAAAATAGATATAATCTCCCACCAACCTACAGAGAGATTTTAATTAAAGTCAAAGGACCTTTTAACAGAGAGAACGAGAAAAAAAAATCTAGCAGAGCAAGAATTAATTTTTAAAACGCTCCGTTTTGAAGCCAAGTGGATTGCTCTCAGCCATCATGTATTTAAAGGATGGGGCGTGTCAAAGCTGGGAAATTCAAGTGAGAGATGCTGTGAAACCCCAAAGGACAGGAAGGGTGTCTGAGAACCAGACACCACAATTTCTGGAGCAGAACTATTTTGCTGCATACGTCATATTTGTGCCTGTCCCAAGCTATCCAGGGAAACCTCTGTATTCCCTTTCATAAAAGCATTTGACATTAGAGCTGGCAGAGACCTTTTAGCTCACCTAGTCCATCCTCCTCAGACCAGTGCCCAGTTTCCTTGGAAAACTGTTCCAAGTCTCATCTTGAGGATATTTCCCCTGCTATCCAGACAAAATGTTCCTTTGTTCAATTCCATCCCATTCCTCCTTTTAATATCTTGTTGGGACTCATACCCTCTTCTCCTTCCTTGATGTTTACACCCTTAAATACTTCTAATCTGTCACCTCTTGCTCAGGGAAGTAAGTATTTTCTTTGCATTCAGCCTTTGCCACACAGACTAACCCACCCCAGCATTACAGTTCCTACGTCCTTATGAACTGTCCTACACCCCAGTTTTGTCACAATCTCTTGGAGGAACCCCTTCAATGTGCCAGACCCCCAAGAGTTCTCGATCTTTCTTTAGGGAAGTCCACGCAGCCTCACCGTCTTCTGAGACTGAACCTCTGGGGCTTCAGGACTCCTCCTTCACACACAAGCTCTCCTCAGCAAGTCCAGCTGAGACAGACTCCTGGTTAGAGACTTGTACACCCATCAGGGACTAATGCACCTCCCCCAGGATGTGCAGGGACACTCAAACTGCATTCTGAAATCAGTCAGCTGGAACACAGCATTGGAAGTCCTTAGGTTAGCCCAGAGAAATTGAAGTTAAAGCATAGGCCAGTCTGCTCAGCCCACAGCAGTTCACCAGCCAAGCTGTGGTGCATTCCATTTTCAGGCCCTGAGTCTCCTTGTCTTCCTTTCTAAATCAGTTCCCAGGTGAGAGAGCTCAGGCTCCTTCCAGAAGCCAACTCTTAGTCCCCCACCTCCCGCCTTCCAGTCCTTTGTTCTCAAGCGAGGTTTTTTACTCAGTTTCCCTGCCGAGAGGTGGGGAAATCCTTCTCTCCCTGGGTCATTGGTTGCTAGGTGTCACTGTTCTGGTGACTGCGGCTTTCCCATTGTCTTCTCTTTTGATGTGAGAGTTAGCCTCAGCCTGTCCTTTTTAATGAACTGCTCGACTAGGCAACACCCCAACTCCCCACAATCTCTTAGGCCTGGTCTACACTAGGGGGGGGGGATCAATCTAAGATACGCAACTTCAGCTACGAGAATAGCGTAGCTGAATTCAATGTATCTTAGATCGAATTAAAATCACTTACTTCGCGTCCTTGTGGCACGGGATCGACGGCCGCGGCTCCCCCGTCGACTTTGCTTCCGCCTCTCGCACTGCTAGAGTTCAGCAGTCGACGGGAGAGTGATCGGGGATCAATTTATCGTGTCTACACTACCCGCGATAAATCGATCCCCGATAGATCGATCACTACCCGCCAATCCGACATACCATTAGCCCGCCCTGATAGCAAACTTAGTCCTTCCCCCTGCACTGGGTAGATATGCAAAGCAGAGGGGAAAGTGAGGTACACATAGGATTAATAAAAAAACAAACAATTCCCATTCATTACATGAACCTTAAAAGGCTCAATGCTTGGGCCAGATCTAGCATCCCTTTCTTCTCGTACCATACACATTCCATTCTCTTAGCCATGACATTATATTCTCTAGCCTTTTCCACAGCATGGGAAAGAAATTATTTTGCTTGAGATCTGTCTCGGACAAGAAGTGCCACAGTATTCAGTTTCACCCATGCATAATATCTGCTGCTGGAGCAAGTTCTTGTCATCTCTGCAATAGGTTTTCATCTTGTAACAGGTCACTGATGTGGGATGATGATGGGCCAGTTGGCTCTTTATATGGTTCAGCATCCTTAGCAATTTCCTAGGACTCTAGTCTAGTATTTAAATGGCTATATTGCTTCTAGATGGCACCTAACCACAAATCTCCCAGTAGAGAACACAAATGAAAGCAATCACCCATAATAAGTCATGTGCTGGTGCTGAATGCCCAGGTGCATCAGATTCTTCAACCGCCAGAACTGCAGTTACCCAATATTAACCACATGTCTTGACACTCATTATTCCTTTTACAGAGCTCTGTGAGTTATGTTTTTGTGCCAACTGGCCAACACCAACCTGCACGGCTATACCAGATACATGCAAAGCTGGAAACCTCATTGGTCAATAAGATCCCATGTAAATCTCGGAGCAGGAACATGAAACCGTAACTCCTAGTTTCCAACAGAACCACTGTAGAAGTGACTTAAAGCATGAATACGTATATTTATTAGTGAATGTAAATTGAATTATGCTTTGCCCTTTCCAATAAAAAAAATAAAACCAAGGTCTTTTCAGGGAAAGAGGGCTAGAAAGGTTAAACAAACGATGAAAGTCAAAGTCAATCCATTCTAATCAAACTTGATAAATATGTAAATTACAGCAACTAAACAGTTGGCTTTGACAAATGACTCCTGTGTAATGGATTTTTCCTAGAAGTAAGGCTACAGTTCAACTGTTTCACTGTTTTCTTAAAAAGCCTTACATTTCACATTAATATAAAGTGAGAGTCAGTGTTCACACTGGGGATTAGTACAAGCAACTGTAGACAGCAGGTAACTTCCTAGGAGGGTGCCATGATCTGATTTGGTGGCATTGCTTCCATCGGTATTGCCACAGTGCCTGGTGGTGTTTTATTAAATGGCTTGGCCTTAAGGAGCTGTCTGATGCCAAGAGACCTATAAAACCTAGACCTCGCCACTATGGTTTTATCTATGGTCTTTTAAAGGTGATACTGAAGCAGCACATACAATTCAAAGTGGCAGCAGCACGCGCTATAGAGAATCTGTGGTGTCACAATTATAGAAATTAAAATAATGTGTAAGAAAAGTTTCAAACTTTCATACCTGCCCCCACCATCTTATCTTTGATACCTATTAAACTCTCTACATTTTATATTAAATCCATCACCATCTAGGTACCTCCCTCCTGTCTCTGCAAACATCCCATTTCCATTGCTTCAGCTGTATATTGTCTGTTTAGATTGCAAGCTCCCCAGCACAGGATCCTGCTGTGATGTTGCACTCCATATGCTTTATGAATGTGAATATGATGTAACTGGAATATGCTTTATGCATAAGGTCTCTTGCAAGATATCATAACAAAGGTTATAAACTACTGAATATATTGATCCTATTCGTATGTATGTATCATTCTTGTATCTGAAACTAGAAATATGAAGTATAACTCTGAGTCCTGTTGTAATTATTCAAAGTGTGGACCATTAATGGTGGTTTAGAATCTTGATGGCTCCCATTGACTAGGACAATTGACTGTAAATGGCTCTGTTTACTTGCAAGCCTGCCTGTGTATATGTAGCCCAGCCCGTGGGTAATGAAAAATGAGGTCTTACAGTGACATGTGACCATGTCACCTGATACTGGAATCCATCTTAAATCTGGTGCTTTTCAATTTAGAAGGAGGGGTGGAGACCCAGAGAGACAAAGGATTCCCACCTTGTGCCAAAGCTATAAAAGGGGGTGGAGCAGGACAAAGAGGGTCCCAGTCATGAGAAGGCTCCTGCTTTTCACCTAAGATGCCTGCTGGAACTAACAAGGACTGTACCAGGGGAAAAGACTGGGTCCAGACTAGGAAGGAGTCTAGTCTGTGAAAGAAGCTTACTGGAACATCTCTGAGGGTGAGATTTACCTGTAATCAGTTTCGTAATGTATTAGGCTTAGACTTGTGTGTTTTGTTTTATTTTGGTAACTTGCTTTGTTCTGTCTGTTATTACTTGGAACCACTTAAATCCTACTTTTTATACTTAATAAAATCACTTTTGTTTATAGATAAACCCAGAGTAAGTGATTAATACCTGGGGAAGCAAACAGCTGTGCATATTTCTCTATCAGTGTTATAGAGGGTGGACAATTTATGAGTTTACCCTATATAAAGCTTTATACAGAGTAAAATGGATTTATTTGGTGTTTGGATCCCATTGGGAGCTGGGTGTCTGGGTGCTGGAGATAAGTGACCTGCTGAGCAGTTTTTGGTTAAAGTCTGCAGCTTTGGGGGTGTGGACCAGACCTGGGTCTGTGTTGCAGCAGGCTAGCGTGTCTGGCTCAACAAGACAGGGTTCTGGAGTCCCAAGCTGGCAGGGAAAATGGGCTCAGAGGTAACCTCAGCACATCAGGTGACATCAGTCTCTGTGACCGAACCCGTCACACCTGCCCTCATACTTGTACAGACAGCCTAGCACACTTTTGGCATTATATATATATAAATAAATTACCAGCAAAGGAGAATCCCATTTACAGTATGTTGCATTACAGCCACTACGACAGGAATCCTTAACCTCCTTACATTCATCTTCAGATTGGTCTCTTCTTCAGCTAAGCGCCTTACGCAGGCCTCCTCTTCCAGGTACTCCACGCCATCATAACACTGCCTTACTCACAGCAATTTAATCCAGAACCTCAAACCACAGCATCAACAGGACTTGAAGTAAAATGTGTGAGCTTTTCAACTGTAGATGCCGGGATCACCATAGAAATGCCTAAACCTAAAGAAATAAAACATGATTCTACATGCTCCTTTGCCATGAGTCCTAAAGAAGAACTTGACAATGGAGAGGCTGCTGGTGTGCTGATATTGCAGCCTTTCATGATTGCAAGAAGTGTCTCATTGTTTCCTTGTAACCCCCCCTCCCCAACATTGATTTGTCTGTATCCACCTGTCTTGTACTTAGTTTGTAAGCTCTCTGGGGCAGGGACTGTCTTTTTGTTCTGTGTTTGTACAGCGCTTAGCACAATAGGGTCCTGGTCCATGACTGGGACTCCTAAATACCACAATAACACAAATAATAAATAATAATAATATACCCCATATTCAGATGCTTTAAGACCCTTGAGGGCAGAGACCATGTCTCCTCCTTGTTCTGTACAGTGATGAGCACACTGTTGGCTGTCAAACAATGGGCATATCAGTGCCAGCACTGATTGATTTTGCCGTCCACATGCAGGATTTGGTTGCCTACATTTGTAAGTATATCACTGTATCCTTAAAGACCATGTCTTTCCTATTTTACACAGGTAGGCAATGATACTACATTTGAGATCCCGAGTAAGGACTTCAGGATTTAGCCCAGAGTTATGTGCAACGTTGCCTCCACCTCTCATCTGATACAAAACAAAGATGAACCAAAGACTAAAATGCTGTTTGAGAATCATTTGAAGTAAAAACAACCTTCCATGCCCAAATCTGATGAAAGGACACAAGGGTGAGAAATGGGAGGGGAGGGGGGACAGCCAGGGACAGTTGAAAAGAAAGTAGCATGGGGCCAGAGGACTGTTTATACATCTTCTAATAAGCCTTATCAACTCTGGCTGTAGTCCTGTATGTGTGTGTTTCTTTTGTTGGTACAGCATGGTGTCTTTGGCTTGCAAGAACAGCATTACAAGAGAATGTTAATGATGTTCACCCAAACTGGAATCCAAGAAGAGTTCCCTTTATCAGAGATTGCCATATCAATCAGTTTACAGCCAACCTTGGGGTCCTTGTATAGTTTAAAATCAGCAAACACAACCCAACAGTAGATGTGTCTGTCTGTGCTAGCAACCCCACCGTGCATGGGATTTAATACCTTACCCAGTGCCTGTCATCAGACTATCACAAAGTGTTTTACAAACATAAGTTAATCCTCTCTTTATCCTTAGGAAGTAGGCAATATTAGACCCATTAAAGAGATGAATAATTGATGCACAGAGAGGTTAAACTACTTGCCCAAGGTCAAACTGCAGAGTCATTGGCAGAACTGTGACTAAAACACAACTGTCATATCCTTGTTCTAACCACTAGGTTACCCACTCCCTCTCTATTGTCTAATTCACTATGTTTGAAATAAACCTTACCATTGGTCCACATTGCACTCCAATAAAGAATGTTCCTTAGAATTACAAAAATATTAATGCCAAAGGAAATTTAAAATGAAAACAGTGAAGAAAATCCACACAGGACCTGATCCTGCAGTCCTTTCTCAAGAAAAACTCCCAGTGAATTATATGGAAGTTTGGTCTAACTCAGGATAGCAGGATCAATGCTTGTGGTGACTCTCATCTAAGTTTAGACCTAAAGAAGTGCGCTGTGTAGCTCGAAATCTTGTCTCTTTCACCAACAGAAATTGGTCCAATAAAAGATATTACCTCATGCACCTTGTCTCTAACATCCCGGGAACAACACGACTACAACAATACTGCAACCTAAGTTTAGTAACTGATCTAGAAGAAACATATAACTTATCCAATTCATTTTGGTTTTGTATTTCCGATCTGTTGACTATAATAATTTTGGATGGTGGGAAAAAAGATTACACTAATATTACAATATGGAAAGCATGGTAGAGTCAAAGGAACAATTAACTAGATTCTGAGAGACAGAGTTGTTGTAATTTAATAGCAGACATTTCCCAGGAAAAATAGGGGGAAATGAAGCTTTCATACCATTAGCTTTATTTAACAAAGTCCCTTACCGGTCCAGGATTAATGCACCACTTAGTTGTAACCAGAGATCTTGTTTAGACCTGAATTCTGAACAGATTTAAATTAGCATTGAACTTAGAGGCCAAATCATAGCTGTAGTTCAGAAGCAGAGTGCCCAAATCCCATGAAGTAAAGACATCCTCATAATATTTCCAGCTCAACCAGAAGCAGAACGGAAATCTCAAATGAAAACCTATTCTCATTCAATTCCCAGATAAGTTTGGCTTGCTCAAGAGTTTGGGATAAAGCTCTGAAATTGTGGGTATTGTTGTACACCAACATTTCTGAGAGTTAATCTCCTTTACTAGGAATGTGGTGTAGTATTGTCTAAGTATGGGACTGGGAGTCAGGAGACCTCGGTCCTTCATCTTCCACTGACTTGGTCCTTGATCTTCCACTAGGGTGACCAGATGTCCCGATTTTATAGGGACAGTCCCGATTTTTGGGTCTTTTTCTTATATAGGTTCCTATTACCTCCTGTCCCGATTTTTCACACTTGCTGTCTGGTCACCCTATCTTCCACTGACTGCTGTGTAACCTTAGTAAAGACACCTTTATCTGTTTTCTCACCTGTAAAATGGGGATAATTACTCCCCTTTAAAAACTTGCTTTGCGATCCTCGAATGAAAAATGCTTTAAAGTTCAATATACTCTTAACAACAATTAAAGGATTCTTCTGCAGTTCCAGGAACAATTCTGGAAGCATTTTCCAGTAATCCGGATCTTGGTCACTCAGTATTTTATCTACAAAAATGCAGACTTCAGTATGTATTGGTTGCTTGAATAGGTAGAAGACATGAGAGAAAGGAGAAAAATAAGGTACTCTTAAAAAAAAATCTAGCTCTTTTCTACTTATGTGGTTCTGGGTCACACTGCAATGTCATGTTGGTATGGTGATCCTTGATGCTAGTGTGTGCCCAGAGGATGCCAATATAACATTATGCACTAGATATATTTTGTTCATTTTTAATACACTACTTGCTCCTTTATGGGATAGAAAAATACAGAAGCTGAGCTGCATACAAATGGGTCAACACCTCATGTTTACTGTTCAACATGAATTAAATCCAAATGGCTTGGCATATCTCTCTAATAAAATAGGCACCATTAATAAGATTTCATTAAATGGAGAGCTAATGTATAACAGCAGTATATCAGATATGGGAAAACAGAGACTTTCAGAACAAGGCTAGGAGAAGCATTATCAAGGACCTAAGTAGAAAATCTGTCTTTCCCGATACTGGAGGAATTTATATTTGAAGAGTGTTCTTTCCTATTGAGATCTTCATTGACTTGTATAAAAATACCACTTTTAATCTCAAATCCCCACTGGCATTTTCATATAAGCACTGAAAATGCTATTGGGCTTTAGAGATTTAATTTAATGAAGGAAAAGTATTTCTATTAAAGAGTGTAATTTTTTTTTTTTTTTTAAGAAAAAAACCCACATCATCTGAGGAGCCAGGGAAACTGGATTATTTTAAGCCCTGAAAAACAGACTAACCTGTGCCCTTTTATAACTTTTGCTCCACAAAGAAAGCTAACCAACCGAGGCAGAGCCCAGAACATGCATATAAAAAGGGACCTGGGTGCCCTGAGCCAAATGCACTGAATATGCCAACCCTGCGAAGGTTGTACCTACACTCAGGGATTAAGAGAAAGGTTCTAACCCAATCAGGTTGTTTGTGCAAAACTGATGCATCATTAGACTCCCTACTGAAGTGCCAGAGATAGTAGAGGAGCAAAAAGCATTGGCACAAAGAGCTGTTACATCTCCTACATTATGGAGCAGATCCTTCATTCACTGGGGTCAACAAAGGTAGGAGATGGCCCTATAAGGACCAAATTCACTACTGGAGTAAGTGAACACAACTCAACTCTATGGATTGCAACAGAGTTGCACCCACTGACATTCTGGTGAATTTCACAACTGTGACTCACCCCTAGATAACGCCTCCCCCCATGCTAATCCTCCTTCTTCCTATTTTACATAGGGTGGAAAAACTGGCCTCAGTGGAGCTCGTAGATCTGTTAAGATATGAATGTGCACAGTGAACCTACATTTTCCTTCAAATTAAGAGAGAAAGTACACTTGACACTGGGGTATGTCTCAAAGGGGCATTGTCAAGGCTGACAAGCCCAGCATTTGACATAAAGGTACTGTTGTTGCTCTCTGTGTGTGCAAATCTAATTTTCCAGGGAGAGGGGGATATAATTCTGTGCTATTTTGTATTTAAAAAACAAAACCACCACCATCTCACAACTGAATACTTATAACAAACAACCCTACAATAACAATCCAAGTGATGTGGCTCCATACAGAGGCAGTGTGTGTGTAATGGGGAGGGGGTAATCTATGCAGAAATGGTTTGTTACCTTGTGCTTTCCCTATTTGTTGTATTCACCTGTTGCATATTTCATATTTAGACAGTAAACTTTTTGAGACGGGTAATGTCTGATTGTGATCTGCATGCAGTGTCCAGCAAACTAAGGCCCCTACATAATACCATAATGCTAACACAAATAGACAACGCCACAAGAGCGCCTTCCATTTCTAAAGGAAGGTAGTGTGGCCTAGTGGCTAGGACACGGGAGCCAGAATACCTGCAGTAAAATCCCGGTCCCTCTGAAGTAAGTGACAAAACTCCCGTTGACTTGAATAGACTCAGGATTTCACCCTGAGGTTCTCTTCTGGTTCTATCACAAGTCACTGTACTGCTCTGGTCCTCCGTTTCCCCTCCCTTCCCTTTGACTGTTTTGTCTATTTAGATTATAAACTCTTTGGAGCAGGGACTGTCTCTCACTAGGAGAGAAATCCTGGACCCACTGACATCAAAGGCAGTTTTGCCATTCACATCACCACATCCAGATTTCACCACATGTCTGTAGAATTCCCAGTACGAAGGAGTCCTGACCTTGGTTGGGGACACTAGAGCTTTAAAAAAAAAAAAACACAAGAAAGGATCAACAGTGAATAAAATACATTCTGCTTGCTGTCAACCTCTGCAGGTAATCAGTGTGGATGAATCGGGAAGCTCAGTTTAGATAACCAATCAGAGGGTTATTAGCAGTAATCTAAGCATCAGGAATCTGGTGAATCTGGCCCAAGATATCATGGAGAGTGAAATACTGGAGAAAGTGTTCCATCCATATCTTATATGCATAAAAAAGGCAATGAAAAAGACTAGCAAAGATCCTCACCAAATCTTTTGTTTATTAAAATTATCATTATATAATTTGGTGGACATTTTGAAACACCTTCACATCTGAGTTTGACACATACCTGTTTAGTCCTGATTGCCTCTAGATTTTTTTCTGTACTGGATACAAGCAAGTAGGCGTTAGACCATAACGTTATTTCATTTATGGCTGTTAGAAAAGACTTCTGAATGCAGATAGCTGCTAATCAAGTGCCAAAGTAGATGAAGCCTTAGGGCTTGTCTATACTTACGCGGTAGTTCGACGGCTGGCAATCGAACTTCCGGGTTCGATTTATCGCGTCTGGTCTGAACGCGATAAATCGATCCCAGAAGTGCTCACCGTTGACTGCAGTACTCCAGCTCGGCGAGAGGAGTACCGCGGAGTCGACGGGGAGCCTGCCTGCCGCGTGTGGACCGCGTCTGAACCGCGGTAAGTTCGAACTAAAGTATGTCGACTTCAGCTACGTTATTCACGTAGCTGAAGTTGCGTACCTTAGTTCGAATTGGGGGGTTAGTGTAGACCAGGCCTTAGACACCTGATTCTGATAAGCATACATTTTTAAACCTTACAGCTGTACATGCAGGTCAGCTGCCGTCATCTGAATCAGTTCACCCAATAACAGTGTCCAGTTCAAGATCATGTAAAGATGGGCCTAAATAAAAAACCAAGTAATGAACATCCCCAAACTTTGGATAAAGGGGCAAACTTCGCAGCAGATCTCGATCACTATGAAGGGTCAAATCAACCCCCCTGAATTGTAGAAAAGCATGCATTCGAGTCTGAGCTCTCTGGAACAGCTCCTTCGCTGGCATAAATGGTCATAGATCCATTGAAGCCAAAGGAACTCTGACAATTTACACCAGCTGAGTAGCTGCCTCTGAGTCACTGGCTCATCTCTAATGTCAGACAGAATAGTGCAGAGTTAGCGAATGGCATTTCCAAGGATAAGGTGGGAGGAAAAAAGAAAACAGCCTGAGAGGAAGGTGGGAGCTAGTAGATGTTTGAGAGAAGCTGGTAACCTTAACAGGAAGCCCCTTCTCCCACTGCATTTTTATGCAAAGCTCAGTTCTGAAGGTTACCTGCTTCCCCAGTGACTTGAAACAGAAATTTTCGTAACGTAATCTCTTCAATCTGTCTCTTCCTCTATTTACAGAGGATAAAAGTAACCATAAAATGCCACCGCTTTAGAGCAAATCTAATCTGCCCTTCCAGAAATACCAGGCCACGCAATGATTATCTCATTTTCTCTTTGACAAATGAGAAATTATTGGCTGGCGACTGTCAAAAAAAATGCATCAGCTAAATCAAAAATATGAAACACTGAGCAAAGACAATAAGAGGTTGGTACCTCTGACTGGTGACCTGTTCCTCACAGTTAGTGACACAGAAAAAGTTGTCGTATTCTTTATGCTGGTTATATGACTCTTTCTCCTCTCCACTTTCAGTTTCAACCATGGGAAAAGCTATTGCTGTTGAATTAAAAAAATCTGATTCCTTAAAAGAGGGAAAGAAACCAAAGTGATAGAGTTTTTGATAGTGCTGCTCTGAACATGACAGGAGCTCTGTGAAGAGACAGGGTCAAAGGCAAGACAGAAGGGAAAGGGTCAAAGTTCAGTGGCCACCCAAGGACCGAGCGTGAAAGAGTGTGCAAGGCAAAGCCCGGTGCAACTCAAGAGAGGAATAACTTGTGCAACCCATGCAAGAGGAAAGACTGAAACAGAGACATTTTCTATTCCAACCTTGAAAATATCAAGGAGTAGGAGGAAAAAAATTCCACAGAAAAATCAGAATGATAGAGGACTCATTCAAAACATGATGAGAAATAACTGTATACTTCCAAGGGGGAAAGGACAAGGACAAGACTGCACTAAGGAGTAACCTGCCACCAAATCAAGAATGGAGCCAGGGGATTACATCCCAAACACACGGTGAGTCCTGCCCAAGCACATACTGATCTATGGTATCTGGTATCAGAGACCTGAGGTGTGTGTCCATTTTACGCCTTGGCATCACTGTCCTGCCATATGATTGAATTGTGGTCCACTCCTAGCACACTGGAAGCAGCTGCATTGTTATTGTCTCCCTATGTGCACTGACAACTGTGGCCCTACTCCTCAAGCAGATGACATAAGGAATCCTGGGTCTGATGGCAATGAGCCCATGCCTGGGAGGGTGCAGAACACGAAGAGGTCCTCAGCCTGCATGAAGGGGGTTAGCATCTCTTGTTCTCCTGCCCAGGGAATGGTGACTCTTCCCCATCCCTGCCACCCCACCATGTCTATGTTTTGTATACACCATTCTGGTGCATGCTTAGTGTGGATGCACCATCCTGATTCTGCCTTACCAAGTTTTCTAGCATGGATGTAGCAAACAGAGTGATCTGGAATCAGGCCTAGCAATAGTTGTCAAAAATATCTTTAGGTAGCTGTAATGTGGTCCGCAATCCATTCCATGATTTCTTAGTCCAAACTGGATCTTAGGGAGCCTCTATGTAGGGATGTTAGTCAGCACAAGTTGTGCTTAGTTGATTCAGGAAGTGAAAAGCAAGGGTGAACTATAGTGTCTCTCCTCTATGTCCAGCAGCCTGTGTAAAGAATCCCCTTTACATTCATTACAACTGATTCCTGTCTTTTCTCCACCATGAGGGACTCTTCAGAACATAGTTTGCTACACTAGTGTCAATGGGGAGCTGCAGAATGGGGAGTTGAAGATCTTCGCTTGATTTAGAGGTGCAATGCACTTGTTCAGGATAGATGAAAATATTTGTTATTACTCTCACTAATGAGACCCAGGAGTAATACAGTAATATACAGCAATGCTTTGCACTTACATTATTATACCTGTCTGTCAAGGATCTGAAAGCAAAAAATTAAACGTCGCAATCTCAACCCCATAAAATGAGTATTATTATACTTTATACAGCCAGACGCAGACACAGTCATCGACTGAAGGGCACACACTCGACACAGGGAATAGAACCCAGGTGTCATGGATATCAGTTCTCTGCTCTGCTAAAGCCCATGCCCTCCTCAATTAGGGAGATGACAGCGCCATATACACATCATGCTTAAGGCAAACATTTGTCTGAGTTCTTCATCTCCTCCTACCATTAGCTGCACCATTTTTATTTGAACACCTCTTTTTTTTTTTCAGATTTTTCTGCAAAATTCAAATGAACCGTGAACAAGAGCATGAGAGGTTTATTGAGCCATCGCAGCCTAACACTACCCACGTTACTGCATGATTTGAATACCTAAGTGGCCCAAATGCTCTAACATTCAATTAATGAATTCTAGAGATTCTGAGGGGGGAAAGTGGAGGGGGGGAGGGGAGAAGAGGAAAAAAGAATTACACAAGATGTTGGCTTCGGCACTGCATTATCCTGAGTGTCTCACTCTGATGAAGGTTAATGAGGAAAGTTCAAATGCTGGGACATAATTAAATAGCAATAATTAAAGCAGCTGACTGCTATAAGCAGCAAACTGAAATAAAAAATAATTCTATTTAAAGTCATCTGTCATTGCTCAAATATTAGTATTTCAGATTTGTATCATGTTTTCCGTTTTTCAAAGCACGATGCAAACACTAGTTAATTAATTAGTATAAAATACCTTTCATCTTGCTTGCCCTGCCCCTTTGGATCTGTTTGTATATTTCTGGGCATCAGTGTCAACATTAACAGAGTCCCCCTTGTAACACCGTTCTATGATGAGAGAACAAGCAACCCATAACAGATGGAGAGGGAGGGATAGCTCAGTGGTTTGAGCATTGGCCTGCTAAACCCAGGGTTGTGAGCTCAATCCTTGAGGGGGCCATTTAGGGAACAGGGGTAAAAATCTGTCTAGGGATTGGTCCTGCTTTGAGCAGGGGGTTGGACTAGATGACCTCCTGAGGTCCCTTCCAACCCTGATATATTCTATGTGTAGTCACATTGTAGTCATGCATGATTCGAGGGTGCTCAGACACTACGGTGATGAACACAGTATAAGAACCTCTATAGAACAAAATCCTAATGCATCTGGTGTTCACAGAATATTACATCTTTTAACATAATGGGCTTGAACCACAGAAGTTAAATCTGGGTTTGAAACTTGGGGTGGTCAGAACCCAGATTTGGGGTCAGTCCATTGTAAAGATGTGGACAATGTGCAAAATTTGGATCTAGATCTGGGTTCTGATTTAAAGCAACCTGAGTGCTGGAGGTGTTTGAAACTGGGGAGGGTTGGTTTGGACCCATCTCACATGTAAATGGACTGTCTTGCACAGTTGTATCGAGCAAGTAAGTTGAGAGGAAAGCACTGTTTATGTATGTTTTAGAATGAATTTGTGGCTTACTTGACATACATGTTCTGTTCATGACAGCAAATCCTCACACTGGTTTGAAAATTACACTGATTTGCTGAACAATTAAGAAGAACTCAGTATTATCAACAGTAGAGGAGTTAGTGTGTCATACGCATGCATTTTGCTGAGAAAAGTCTAAATCTTGGTCTACACTGAAAAGTTATATTGGCATAGCTACCTCTGCAAAAGAAAAAAAAAAAAAAAAAAAAAAAAAAAAACACACATCCCTGACTGGTACAGTTATCCTGACAAAAACCCCAGTGTATCTGTGTTGATGGAAGAGTGCTCCTGGCAACGTAGCTAACGTCATTCGGGAAGGCAGTGTTTCTATACTGACAGAACAAGTCCTTCTTGCAGGATAGAAGGCATCTACCCTAGGGCGCCATGCCTAGATAGGTAAATCGGTATAGTCTCTGTAGCCTAGACATACCCGATGTTTGGTTTAACACATAAATGAATGATTGGCCCATTCCCACATCAAAGAAGGGTGCACATATCCTTGGCAATGACAGCATTAGTGTGTATTTGTATTCTGCTGACAGAAACACACACCCCACACACACAGCTGTCCTTCCATCTGCCAGACAGATTATTTCTTTTAGCAGCCAGAAGAGAGTTGAGCATGCCAGGTGTCATTGCCAGTACAGAGGTCATGTATGCATAAACATCTCCACCTCAATTTCTCACCCTCATGCCCCAAAGATCCTCCTGGGGTTTTGTGAAGGAATTCCAGATTGCAGCAGGTAATTTCCAGTTTGCACTCCATACTAGCCATATGTTTTATGGTTGGTGACTGTGCCTAGTTCCTGGCCAACATTTGCCCTAAAGTACAGAGAGCCAGCTGGTGAATTCCTTATTATATCTGGAACTCAAGAGTCATGTGCCCCTTCTTTCTGAAATGTAACAAATCCATAAGCACTCAGGCCTTTCTGGTCATCACTACATTGCACACAAAGATCATTCCGAATATTACAGTGGGAACAGAACTCAGATTCCCCCCTCCAAAGGAACAGAGTGCTACCACTTAAGCTAACGGAGAATCTCCTTTAGCTGTTAGAATTATAGGGTCTAAGACAGATAGTCGAGCAATTCCGATTCCGTTTACCTCGTTCACTGCACTGTTCAGAGTATTTAGTTATGTTTTGATTCTACACCTTAGACATAGTGGGGTTTAGTTTGTTTTGAGAGGGATACACCTCAAGGAGCTTAAATGCGTAGTAAGCTTGTCTCTCTCACCAACAGAAGTTGGTCCAGTAAAAGATATTGTATCTTTTGTCTCTTTAATATCTATGTAAACAGAGCAAGGGAAGGGCTAACAGGCAAGACAGACAGAAAACTGTCAAGCTGTGAAAAGGCTGAAGGAAAAGGGAAGCAGTATCTGGATCTCTTCTAACATTTTTTTATTCTTCTGCTTGTGGTGTTATTTCTTTAAGTTGAACCTTATGTATTGGTCACAGGGTTCAAATCCGAATGGAGAGGAGCTTTTAAATATTCTCTGTGCATGCAAGTGCAGCTGTAGACACCAACGATCCATAAGATTGCAGCTTCTCTCCTGCATACCAAATACTGAAAGGCAATTGATTAGCTTTGGTTAAAGTAGCACTAGTGAAAACAATGCCATGTTAAATCTAAGCAGATTTAAAAAAAAAAAAACAACACTTATTTGGCTTGAGCATCACAGGTAACGAAGGTCAGAGATTGGCTCCTGTTCATTAATATAATACATCCCGATGACATGTGTTTTCCACAGACTTCATTCTTAACAAGGATGAGGGATTTACCCAACATAAAAACATCTATGGATTTTTCAGACTCTAGATTTATTCCCCCAGAGCACAAGAGTAACTTGCTAATATACCCCTAAAAGCAATAAAGCTGGTTGAAGTAGAGGACAGATGATTCCCCTGCATGGATAAAAACACACCCATTCAGGGAAGGAAAACTGGAATATCTTTTAAAGAATAAATATAAGATGACCCTCTAAACAAGCTCACCACTTGATAGTTCACCTCAATCCTGACCAATGGCTCCCCACTAAATACCGCTAGAGGTTCCACCAATGTAATATCTTAATACCAACATAATATCTTACTATCAACATAAAGTGGGAGGATCATTGCACTAATGTCAGTGTCCTCAGAGACGCCAACATTTTCAGTGTTTGAGACCCTGCTTATCCAGCACCAGCTGAGGTGGAGTGGGCACTGTGTGTGCGCATGCCTGATGTACACTTACCAAAACAACTTCCATACACCCAACTGACCAAAGGAGAAAGGAAATGGGGAGGCCAAAAAAACCGCTTTAAAGACACCCTCAAGATAAACATCAAGAGATGTGGCATTGACACCACACAGTGGGAGACAGCAGCCCAGGATAGGGATAACTGGAGAAGCCTTGTCAGAGAGGCAATGTTCACTTTTGAGGAAAATCGCCTTGCCCTGGTCGCAGAAAAACGCCAGAAAAGAAAGGCAACCGTCATGCAGCAATCGCGGCCCAACCCTGTCTTCCAACACTGCCTGCAAATGTCTGCCAGCAAGCCTGTGGCTCAAGGATTGGACTCCTCAGTCACCAAAGGACCCATGAAAAATAAAACCCATGAAAGAGATCATCTTCGACCTAGAGGGATCACAGACGATCTTAATACCAGTATATCCAGTGTTCTGAATGTGCCGACAGTCAACTTAGCCAAAATTTGGGGTGTTTTTTTGTGAAATACGCAGAGTAGGTTGAGAGCCCATCCAGCTCTTTTTCACTCATGATTCATGCTAGGATTTGAAGGTAGATTTACGGAGGTGAAAAGTTAGTGCAATAATCCACTGAACCCACTTGAACTGTTTCTTCAGTCATTTTATCCAATTCATGCACTGAAATGGTGAGAAAACCCTATTGAGAATTTAAGGCAAATGAATTGAAAAATACCTCCGTGCTTATCCCCATTACTAATGTGTGATAACCTTGCAGAGCATTGACCTAAAGGGATCTGGTTAACAAATGACTGGTAGCTGAGCTTTTGACAGTAGAAATATTTCTTTTACGTAAGTTTCCCCCATATAAGCTAAAAGATGCTTCTGCCTTTCTCCTGCCTTCGACTGTCTTAAATTTGATACAAGAGTTTGACTGAAGTTTCAAACTAGGCAAAATGTGATGCATTCATGTTTGCAAGAGTTCTACAATTTCAGAGTCAGCAGACAGGCACGTTATCACAGCCGGAGAAATCAGTCAGCAAAGAGACACGAGCTACTTGCTCATTAGTGACAGTATCTGGATGGTCAAGAAGAGCCCTTGTTCTCGAGATGGGCGCCAGGGCAGAAGAATTGATATAGATACGTGATAAAGCTACAAGACAAGTAGAGTGAATCCATATGCTCATCCCCATATGCTAGCTATGAAGACCCTCAACTCCAAGCACAGGCAGATAAGTTTGATTCAGGCTCTGCAACTTCCAAAATTTGCAGCATTTAGTCGCCAGCACCAGAACCTTCAGTTTGCTGAGTTTACCTGGAAAAATCACATTTTCTCTCTCAATAGTTTCCAGTAAGCTCTCTGCTGGTTCTACTTCTGGCTTGCACAGGAGTGGTGATGGTGAAGAATGGATTCCACTCCTGAATGGAAGAAAGGATTCTGCTGCAAAAATGTAATTTAAAGGGGAAAACCTTCCAGAGAGATGGTAATAAACCAGAGACTTCACAGTTGTCACCGTGCTGCACACTATGGCCACTGGGAACATCACAGCAGGTGTGGGAATAAAATTCAGACCCTCCTGTTCTAAAAGCACAGTGTTGATCTAAAAAAAAGAGAACCTTGTTTAGCTGTTACATGTATAAGGTCTAAGGCACCAAGTTAAACAGTTCACATTTCATCTACTAGAGGGCAATCATACCTGTGTTAACTCACTATAGTATTTTCAAGTATCAGAGGGGTAGCCGTGTTAGTCTGAATCTGTAAAAAGCAGAGGGTCCTGTGGCACCTTTAAGACTAACAGAAGTCTCTTGCGTCTGATGAAGTGGGCATTCACCCACGAAAGCTTATGCTCCAATACTTCTGTTAGTCTTAAAGGTGCCACAGGACCCTCTGTTGCTTTTTATAGTATTTTCACTTGCTACAGAGTAAAAAGCAGGCACCTATTCAGAAACACCTTGATCTTATGATACACTGCCTTTATGGTTTTGTTATTGGATACCATTATACAGCGTAAATGGCGAAGAGCCATTAGCAGGCACAGTTATCAATGTGATGCTAATTCATTGTAAAATCACCCCAATGATTAGTTAGTGAACTTGTACATCAGTAGCCAAAGTATCAATATAAAATGGACCTTCGCCCTCCTGAAAGCCTACTGCTAATTCTAGATAGAAGCCTTTAATAAAACAAAGTGTAAGATTCTAGTCAATATGGCCTCAAGCTCCTTTAAATGAGTACAGGATGCAAAGCCTTTAATGCTGACCCCTCATAATCTAACCCTAAAATCTAATCAATTTGTGCCCTCAAGGTGGCTGATAAAGATGGGGGGAAATGATCTTTCAGCATCAAAGAATTCTTGGAATTGCTCCTTCACACATTCAAATATGAATATGCATAAGATGCTAGATCATTCTCAGACCTCTCTCTGTCCCACCACCTCCTCATTAGTTCCTACTTGCATAAAGGCAGAACAGTACAATGATTCAATCAAGCTCTGCTCCAACAAAAATGAAGATCTTCTATTCTACCAAGTGAAATAATTTGTCCATGGTAGGAGATGGGGACAGGTGAGGAGCAGAGGAAGGCCAGGGGAGAAGTGGTAATAAATTAGTGTACATTGGGAACAGTAAACATATGGGTTGGGCTCAAATGGATAGCTGGAGCAATAATTGTGGATAGTTTGCAATTAAAAAGAAAGAAAAGAACTTTAAATAACTGGGGAGAGAGAGAGAGAGAGAGAGAGAGAGAGAATCAGGATAGGTTTTTCATTTTCTTTTTGATCAAACCAACAATGTCATTTTTATTGCGGTCATACCTAGAGGTCTTAGTCATGGACCAACACCCCATTGTGCTAGATGTTTTACCAACAGATGGTCACTGCCACAAAGGATTTAAATTCTAAGTAGTATGCCCCTATGGCCTATCTTGCTTTTATATAGATTCTTTTCTCCAGCCCTTCATCTGTTTTCCTCTTTTTCAGATTTCAAATAGAGTTGGTAAGGATTTTTTCATTCAATGAAATGATTTGTCTTAGAAAATGTTGATTCATCGAAACCAAAACTTTTTTGCGGGAATGTCCCAGTTTCAACAAAACTTTCCTCGGGAAATGTTTCTCAGGTCCAGGATAGAATTTCTGCTCAAAACCAGAGTGAGAACAAGAGCATACTCAGGATAGACCAGTGGTCAGGGAATTTACCTGGGATGCAGAAGACTCAGGTTCAAGCTCCTGCTCTGATTTGTTCAGACCAGGGGCTTGAACATGGCTCTTCCACTTCCCAGCTGAGTGCCCTCATCATCAGGGTATTAGCTGTTCTGGGGTGTTGCACTCTGTCTAGCATAAGACTTCAAAAAGTCTTGGTTTTGCCCTGTAATCGTGCCTCTGTGGGTCACAACTGAGAATACCAAATTTAGGACAAACTGCTGAGAAGGAGGGTGGACACACCCCAAAACTGGAGGTTATTCTCCCATGAGATATACCATACCAGCAACAAAAGTAAACATCTGTTTCACCACACTGACTAATAAGAAGTCATAAAAGCAGTTTCCTTAGGCATTCCAGTCTTTGTATCACCACCAAAACCACTAGATTTAGGGTACGTCTACACTTACGGTAGGGTCCGGCGGCAGGCAATCGATGTTCTGGGATCGATTTATCGCGTCTGGTTAAGACGTGATAAATCGATCCCGGATCGATCCCGGAAGTGCTCGCCGTCGACGCCGGTACTCCAGCTCGGCGAGCGGAGTACGCGGCATCGACGGGGGAGCCTTCCTGCCGCGTCTGGACCCGCGGTAAGTTCGGACTAAGGTACTTCGAATTCAGCTACGTTATTAACGTAGCTGAATTTGCGTACCTTAGTCCGAAGTGGGGGGGTAGTGTAGACCAGGCCTTAGAGATGAGTGGTTCTTTAAAACCAATCTCCTCAAATAAAAGGTTCTTCTGATCCCAAAGGACCAGCCACACACCCAGGTTGAAATACAACTCAGATCTTACCAAAAAAATCACGCTGCTGCCAATCCTTTAGTATCTAACATCTAAAGGTTTATTCAGAAAAAGAAAGGAAGAAAGGTGAGAGTTAAAATTGGTTAAAGGGATCAAATACATATAATAATTGCAAAGTTCTTGGTTCAGGCTTGTAGCACTGATGGAATAAACTGCTGGCTTGATAAGTCTCTGGTTGCTTCCAAATCATTGGAAGGATCTCAGTCCCTTGGTTAGAATGTTCCCATTAACATAAGTCCATAGTCCAGAGGTTTGAGCAGGAGAGAGGCAAAATGGAGGTGTTTTCAAGGCCTTTTATTTCTTCTGCCATGTGGCGGGAAAACCAGTGTTCTTACTGTGGAAAATTACAGTAACAAGATGGTGTTTGGAGTCACATGGACAAGTCACATGTCCATACATGATTTCACCTAGTCACAGCAGGAAATCATTACCTATACCTCAAACAGCACGTTCACAGGAAAGTCCCTCCAGGGTAGGTGGGTGTTTTCCATTGTGAGTTAAATGTTCTTCTGATGGCCCACTCTATTTGAATAGTCCTTCCAAGATGTGCTGGCTAACTACCTTGTGGGCGTTATCCCAGGAGCAAAAATGTTCCTGTCTAGTAAGATCTTTACTGAGACGACATAGTGGGCTTGTCTACACAATGCGTTAGTTTGCATTGGATGAGCATAATTCTAGCGTGCTGCATACTAACTGGCCCTGTGGAGACCATACTGGTGCGCACAAAATTCCCTAGTTCCCTTAACACAGTCCCGTTTAAAGCAATGCTCTCCAGCAGCATCCACACAGAGCCAATTTGTACACTGCACACTAGCGAGCGCTAGAATGTACATCCCTCTAGTGCAGTGGTTCCCAAACTTGTTCCGCCGCTTGTGCAGGGAAAGCCCCTGGCGGGCCGGGCCAGTTTGTGTACCTGCCGCGTCCGCAGGTTCAACCGATCGCGGTTCCCAGTGGCCGCGGTTCGCTGCTCCAGGCCAATGGGAGCTGCTGGAAACAGCGCGGGCTGAGGGACGTACTGGCTGCCGCTTCCAGCAGCCCCCATTGGCCTGGAGCAGCGAACCACGGCCAGTGGGAGCCACGATCGGCCGAACCTGCGGACACGGCAGGTACACAAACCGGCCCGGCCCGCCAGGGGCTTTCCCTGCACAAGTGGCAGAACAAGTTTGGGAACCACTGCTCTAGTGCAGACTAATGCATCATACAGGCAAGCCCACTGTGTAAGTACAACCACAGAGTTTATATCCTTTATTGTTTAAGCTACACAGAGTAAGAGAATTCTGGTATGGTTTTTTAAACACTTTGAAAAGCCAACATTCTAATTTCTGCTCTCTTTCTTTTGCCAAACGAATAATACTCAGTTTCTACAAACACAGAACACAATGAATTTCCATCACTGCTGCTTTTTCTTATTTCAAAAATAAATACATGAAATTAAAAACTATTGACCAAAGGGTTTTTGTTTGTGTTTTGCAGTGGCGAGGATTGTTATTTCATAGCATGTATACAGTGGTAGCACCAAGAGGCCAGTTAGGCGGGGGCCCAATTGTCCTAGGTGCTGGACAAATCTATAGAAAATGGCAGCCCTTGTCCAAAAGAGCTTACAGTCAAGAAGACAAGGCCAACTAGTAGGCCAAGGTGGAGGGGAGGGGAATGGAGGAAAGAGGGTAGCAAATATTCCAGGATGTGTGCAATTCTGCACCAATCACGGGTAGTAATCACAACTCATCACCTGCCCAGCTGTTCAATATAAACAAGGTTTTCCTAAAACTAAACCCATTTCTCTTTTATGAAGGACAACGCCAACATTTCTTCCAAAGCTTTAATTCTGAAGGCTAGAAGAGGAAGGGTTTTAAGATGAAATTTGACCAAAGCGCTTTCAGGCTACGGAATGTAACCGTAACTCTCACACACTGGAAGAGATGGAGGTTAAGGGATAAAGAGCACGCTTGTGCAGACTTTCACATCTAACTGCAATGAGCCACATCCTCAGCTGGTGTAAATGGGCAGAGCTCCATTGAATTCCAGGGAGTTATGCCCATTTACAGCATGCTGGGATCTAGCCCAATAGAGTGACATACATCCTTTGTACGTGTTCCTGCTAACATCTTAGTACTTGCACGAAGGCTGTAGGAAGAGAATGCCCCATCAAGAAAGCACCATACTAAAATTCCCAACTGATGCGTGTTTTACCTGAGGTACTTCCCTCCTCCATTCCTCCTGCAATGTATTTAATGTGCTTAAGAAGCAGCACAATATTAATACAATATTCCAGTGACCCACTTATCTACACCTAATAGTCTGTCCACCTCCCTCACTCCCCTGAGTATGAAGACAAATTATATATGGTTTTAAAATTCATTCTTTGGGTAATACAGCATATCAGTTATCGCATGCATTACAATGCTGTACTCTGGAGGTATAATCTTCTGCTGTATCCACCCAACTATATTTACAATCACTCTGTATTCTAATATCTGACCCTTGGCCTTGAGGTATGACCTCTGATTCCCTGCATTATCAGAGGATTGTCAGTTTCCTGTGGCTTTTATGATTAGATTGATTAAGCATTGAGAAGGACGGCTGTTCTGAACTAACGTATGTCGTAATCATTTAAACAGCTGAAGTAGCCATTTTTGTCTTAAGCATTTCTTACTATGATCATTGAAACAACAACAACAACATAGCCATGCACATAATATAAATAAAGGAATAAAAAACGCACAATGGTCGCCATTTAACCATTTACCAATAACAGTGGGGGGGGGGTTATGCCATGTTTTTTCCTTATACTTCAGAAAGAAAGTACTGGCGACCCTAATCTCTCATGTACCACTGTATGGTAAAACACTTTCTTCTTATACACTGGTTTTCACACCAGGCTCTCAAATTACTTTTCAAACACTGATGAATTCCTACCTGCGAGACAAGCATTATTATACCCATTGGAGGGGGGAAAAGATGTTCAATGGTTTATCCAAAAGGGCACACAGTGAATGAGCAGCGAAGCTGAAAACTGAAGTCAGGAATTTTGGATTTCAACCTGTGCCCTGTCCCCTAGAACCTCACTCCCCACTCTGTTGCGTAGATGCAGCAAATGCCATTGAAAAGACAGCATTTGCCAACAGTTACCAACATATATGAGGCCCTCATTTAAAATAAGAAATCATTTTGATAACTGTGTGGCATATAATGACTTTCAATGTTAGCCAGTGTACTGTACATAAACTCACAGTCAAACAATATGTGAATGAAAACTCAAGACACGTGGTAAACATTTCTGGATTTTCTTTGGTGTCCAAGCAAAGTCCTGTACTCACCAGCTATCGCTGCCAGTTGAGAAATAATTAAGTATCCTATTGCTTCATCTGAAACTTGAAAAGCTTTGTTATATTATGTAGGTACATTTAAGAACACCTCTGACTCCCACAATTAGAGCGGGTCAAAAATTTCTCTGTTGGAAATAATTTATGGCGAAAAATGAGATTTTCATTAAATGGATTTTTGTGAGAGTTTCCAAGTTCCAAAACCAAAAGGAAAAAAAAATGGTTCTGGGGTTTTCAATGAATTAAAAAAAAATAAGTAAAAAATGTATTAAAAAGAAAACATTTCATTTTCTTAGCATTTTTTCGCAGGACCTAACATTTTTTGACCAGCTCTACCCACTTACATACAGTCCCTTCCTGTACTCAGACAAGGACTTAAAAAAAAAACAAAAAAACCACACACACTTCAAATCACAATCAGCAGAAATCCCAAATAGAGGTAGCACTGGGGACGGTTTCATGTCACAGCGCCAAAGTTTGTTTCAGAGCCTGTCATGCATGCCCTAGCATACCTCCTTAAAGAGGATCTACAAAGGAAAAATAATAATTTATTTTTTTTAAAAAATCTTGCTCATTTGTGTTCCCTTAAGGTGCATAAAGATGGCCTCAAACATTTCAGTGCTTTTCCTCTTACATTATGTTAGGAATATCATCAGTTCCTCATTTGTCTCTTTTTGCTGGAGAACCTTAGCAAGATCTTCAAAGAGCCTCAATAGCGATGTCATTCCAGGAGGTCATTTGAGCTTTAGCTCTCCCTCCCATAGCTGATGGGGCAGGATAATCATCCTTAGATGGAAATATATGTGTCCCTAGTCTCCCACGCTCCAGAGGCGTTACTGTTGTTGGGGGGAAGACAGTGCTACTGAAGTTGATAGCAAAATTTTCATTGGACTTTCAATACAGTTTGATTGGCCTGATCCCTGATCAACAGGAATTTGACCTGAGTAAGAACTTCAGGACTAGGCCCTTGAAAAATATTGAGCATTAACATCTAGTTATCAAACGGGTTGCAATATACAAAAGAATTCAGTATTTTATGCATCATACCTATGAAATGCTACAGTTATCTAGAAGCTATTGTGTTTAAGACTTTTAAAAAGCATAGTAACTTTTAACTTTTACATAGTAACCATTTTAAAATCCGCACTGAAATATGCAATTTAAGTTCTAATGATCTACGTGTGTGTGTAAATATCTGGCAGATATTGGCAGAACTCCTTCATAAATATGTAAAAATATTTAATATTTTCATAGAAGGCAATCAAGAACATTAAATTATGTTTAACAAAATGCTGTTAAACTAGAAAACTAAACATGAGTAATGAACACATTAAAATCAGAGTTAAACCAAAAATTTTTTTTTAATCTAAATAGAAATTTCCTTTGTTTAGTATATGCAAAAATATAAGTTAATGGAAATATGCAAAATTATAATTAGATTGGTGGTGTGAAATTCATACAGCTTATTTGAACATTGTACATTGTTAAATAATTGAACTCCCTCATAATTTTTCATTTCAGTATTATGCACCTCTACGCCGTTCACCCTCCTGTACCTGAAATCTTTCTCCTATTATCCAGAAGCCTGGGGCAACCAAATACTCAATACAGTTACTACTCAAAGTGACATGATCATATTGTCTTCTCGTTCTCTCCACTCCCTCAACCCAATCCCGAATTAATTATCTCTTCCTATTGTTCTTACCTTAATTTAGCCCCTGAGCCTCCAAACATTTACTTCTGAACTTAGGCTCAGATCATCAAGAGGTATTTAGGAGCTTAACTCCCATTGATTTCAAAGGGAGTTAGATGCCTACATACCTTTGAGGGTTTTGGCCACAGTGCTTACTTTTGCAAAGTATTTGAAAGATCCTGCCCCGGGAATTTAAGCTCTTCCAGGCGGGTGCTCAGTCTTTGTTTTGTAAAGCCCCATGTAGATTTCTATGCTGCTACGTCAGTAATAAATGATCAAGATGCACACAGTGAATCTGACTGACCACGTGCTTTTCTTGCTGCAACCCTTACCCATCCCTCCCTAATGTTACTCTAGCTCACGTTAGAACGTCTAAAATTAGATGGTCAGCTCTTCGAAGCAGGGCCCACATCATGTATTAAGTGCTTTACAGAACAAAGACATCTTGGGCTCTCTATAAATAATCAGAAATTAAGATTAAATTGCATCCTGCCCATCACACAAGATGCTAACCTGGCTGCACTGATTGATTACCATATCCGACCTGAGTCAGAAACCGGATTTTTTGGTTTCTTTGAAAAATGCTATCCAGTGCCACTAGGTATGGGTGATTTCCCTGTCCAATGTGCTGTTTAGCTAGACTTTTCCTCAGCATTGCGCAAGAGCTGGTAGTTCACCCTGCCCCTTGGAGTGATGCTAATTGCCCTCTCTTCAGTGAGCAGTGTGGAGAACAACTGATAATGGCATCCATAAGGAAGGGGAGGTAGGTGGCAGGTCAAATCTGTTGTTCCGACTCAATTTGGACTCCACTGATCCAGGATTTTGACCTAAGATCACCATCTTCTTCCCAAAGGAAAGTGATACACAAAACGGAGCCTTCCTTTTAACCTGGCCTTATGATAAACTGAGAAATAAAACCAGTAATCTGCTCTCTCAACTCCAGCATGGAGCATCATCATAGCTTTGGTTGGCGATGATCATTTTCTTGTTGGACAAACAAACAAATTTGAAAACTAGTTTGCCCTTGAGCAAGTCACCTTTTACAAGAGTCTTCTAAGTCACATCTACTTATGTCACTGCTAATAGAGGTTACTGCAGGCCTTATCTGTTCAGACATTAAGAACACTTTCTTTTAAAAATTCATGTTGTCAACTGAGAGAAAAAAGACCTGCCAATTCTAAAGGTGAAGTCTAAGCATCAAAGAGTCAAGTTGTCTTAGTTCTATTCCTGGATCTGCTGCAATTATGGACCCAGTACATTTCATCACATGGTGTTTTGGGTGCTCAAGGAATGCAAAATTTGGCCCGTTGCTGGTACCTTGCACATTACTAGGGCCAGATTTTAAAAGGCATTTAGTCATCTCAAGATGCAGATAGGTGCTTTTGAAAATCCCACTAGGCACATATCTCCATCTTTAGGCACGTAAATACCTTTGAAAATGTGACCCTATGTCCCCAATCCTATGAACACTTAAACACGTGCTTTAACTTGAAAACATATGGCTAGTCCCATTAACTTGAATGGGGTTGAGCATATACTCATAGTTAAGCATGTGTGTTTGCGCCACCCGGGCCTTAGCTTTACTATGTCCATTTTACCGGTCTGCAAAATGGATTTAATAATTTCTACCTCACTAGGATAGTGTTAAACTAATACTGGGGTTGTAAAGATTTTATTTAGACTGCAGATCAAATTAGACTGGAAGGGCTTCAGAGCAGGGACTGTATCTTATGTATGTACAGCACCTTGCATAATGAGGTCCTGATCTTGATTGGGGCCTGTAGCTGCTGCTGGAATATACATAAAAAAAATAATAATGATGCTGGTGCAGGTGCTGAATTTTGAGAACCTCAGATGAAAAAGTTCAATGGTAATGGCAATTATCATTTAGGTGATTATGCTCTTACTCCCAAAAAACTGCCCTGTAAATTAAAATTGAATTAGTATTTTTCACTTCCCATCCTAACGTGTAGTTTACTGTGTGCTATTTAGCAGCTGCTATGTTCCAACCCAGAGGCACCTGTGTTTCAGTAGTGGATAAAGTGATTCCTATATCATACAGGAGAGGAAAACTCCCCTCTCCAAGGCAGTGATCCAAAGCCCAATGGAGTCTTTCCCTTGACTTTAGTGGGCTTTGGAGCAGGCTACAAATCATACCTATATTGATAGAAGTTGAGCACAGATCTAGTGCAGAATATGCAACAGACCTATAAAATAGATCAGATAGGAGCATTTTGCCCAGTGCTTTAGGACTTTACAGAATGAAAGGTGCTATATAGATATAAGACAAAAGTTATTCTAATACCTAGAAATCATATTGACATTGTGAAACTGTAACAGGGTGCTGGCTAGGAGAAACAAACCAGGCCCCTGTTAGCCCTGTTCTAGAGGAAGAAGGGTATTAGTTGGGTTGGCTGAAGGGCCACACCCTAATTACCAGAGTGGATCCACCTGCAGGCCTGGATAGCCAATCTACCCTATAAAGCTTGCTAAGAGACAGGAAGCAGGGGGAGACAGGAAAGGGAGGAGCATGGGCTCTAGATCCCTGTTGGCTGGGAAGCTAGTAGTCTCCCAGAGTGTTGGTCCCTGTAAATATCTGTAAATAAGTGGTGGGAACGGACACAAACAATAAAAGGACACGGGTGCTGCACTTCAGTTGGTCTCTGACTGCGTGTGGGGAGGGGCCAGGAGCAGGCACTGCTACAGAAACACATCTTGGAAAGAGAGGTGACGGATAAACAGTTGGAGGTCAATTCACGAGAACTGACATCACCCACAGATTTGCGGTCAAGTGCTCACTAGAGAAACGAGTGTAAACAGTCCGATTCATCCTTCAAAGATCAATAATAATTAAAAAGAAATTCTGCATGGGTTGGAATGATGATTCCTCTTCACTTGAAACTGGAAGTGCTTATTTCTGTGGGAAATATAACGTTTACTGGATTCTCTGGGGCTGAAATATCTTGTTTCAAATCAAAACTCTTGGCAATATTAGAAAACCTAAAATCAGTTGGTGTCTCAAGATTCTGTCAGCCCCAGGGTTGGCAACTGATTTTTTTCAGCTTCAGGAACTGATCAAGGCTAGAATGTATTTAAGGCAATACATGAGAGCCAAACCTATTTTCTTCATTGTGTCTAGAAAGGAGTCAGAGGGACAGCAAACAGGGGACTGCAGGAGGAGAGGAATTTCTCAGTGTTAACCCTAAATGAGGCTTCTTACACTCAAGGCAAACTTTCCATCTTGCCCTAGCTGGACATCCAGAGCTGCACAACCACAACACCTCCTTCCCCAGACAGCTCCACTGACTCCTTTTTCACTTCAGGATCCAGTTGGAAATGGCCCCATTTGGAATCACTTCCGACTAACCTCACAGACCAGGGCCTAATTCTCCATTGCCCTGCACCTTTGTTTAGTCTTTTGCACCAGTACAAAGCAAGTGTAAATCACCACCAGTCTGACTCGGTAGCATGTATGTCCACTAGGCAGTGGTGCAAATAGCTACATAAGATGCAGAGCAATGAAGAACCCAGCCTCATCAGCAGAGAATTTGGACCAGTGTTTGCTATCCCTAAAGATTAAGTCTCTCCCAAGAGCAAGGTTCCCTGACTTCACACACTCATGCACCATGATCTTCCGTTACCATTTGTTATGCCATCTGCAGTAGTGCCCTCTTCAAATGCTCAAATACCGTGAGTTATGCCCCTAAATATCATTGGATAGGCCTAAAAATCACAAGATTTTTTAAGAAGATTGATAATTTTATATGCCTTCTACTTTCTGAACCTGTAGTGTGCACTTAGGTCACATTTTCAAGCTTTTCTATGCAACTATGAGGACCAGAATCTCCCTTTTTAAAGAAAGTGAAAGGTGAAATCCTCTTTGTAATCACTTGATTCCAAGAGCTGCAGCTTTAAATGAAACAAATATCATGAGATCATGAAAAAAACCACAAAAGTTGACAACACCAGGTCTGAATAATTCAGGTTGTAGAAAGCTCCTTGGAGCAGAGACCTTGTCTTCTTAACTGTCTGTAAAGTGTCATGCAGACCTATGACTCTACAGGAATTATAAAACAATGATAAATATCTAATAGCAGCAGCTCTGGGCTCTTCTCTCATTCTAGGACTCCCTATATTTAAGAGCGGACAAGTCTTGAGTATAGTTAAGCAGGAAATGGTTTTCCCATCCCGTGAATATTTTCAAGAGTTTGAAAAATTTTTACTTCCCAAATTGGGACAAAAAGTCAAAAATCTCAGCGAATCAAAAAAACACATACCAAATTTCAGTTCAGGTCTATCAAAACATTTTGTTTGGACAATTTTAAACATTTCTTCCCCAACACTTTTGAGTCAGGAGATTCGTCTAAACTGACCTGACCATGAACAGTTACCATCAAACAGCATTTTTTGATCAAAAAATGAGTAATTGGAAAATTCCCTGAGCGACTCTGCTCTTGACTCACCTTGTCAGGATCTTTGTACAAAGGGGTTAATTTAGCTGTAAAACCCACAGTGTCTGACGCAGACAGACCAGGTGCCAGCTCATGCCAAGGTCCCTAGGCCTCCAGTGAACACTATTAAATGCATAGCTGGAAACCGTCTGACTCACTTCTGTGTTAGTGTTGTTAAAATGGATATTAGACTTGTAACAATGTGTTTAGTGTTTAGACTTTATGAAATGCTTGTAACTCGCTGCATGCATAGGGCCTCCAGGATTGTCCTGGAGACTCCAGGAATTAAAAATTAATCTTTAATTAAAGATTATGTCATGTTAAAATCTCCAGGAATTCGTCCAACCAAAGTTGGCACCCCTATTGCATGCATGAATCTCATTTATAATATCTGTAATCCACGCTATAAAGAAATCCGCTGTGTTTGTTCCGTAAGTGTCAAATGTTTGCTCTGAAATTGTAAAGCCAGTCAGGAAAGAAACATCAAGTGTGAGATACTGGTTTGCACCCATAAATAGATGCTATCTCCTACCCATCAGGAAGGTCTATTGAATCCAAATGGGCCACAGAAAGACATCAAAGAACAAGGCCTTTGCTGATTACTCCTGGCTCACCCATGAAGAGGAGGACCTGTAGAAGTACTCATCCCATCATCTTGGGCTCTAGGGAGGTGGGGATAAAAATCACTGACCAGAAGGAATTAGGGTCTCTTTATGCAGTTTGGACTCTGAGGGGAAAAGATTCCTAAACATGAGCAAGAGACCCCCCCCCAAACATACACACACACACACACACACACACACACACACGCTGCTTGGCTTGGCTGAGCCCTAAAGGATGTAAAAGCTTGCTTATTACAGAAGCGTCTATTACCTTTGGAACGCAACAGTGTACCTCTATTGTGTGCGCACATTTACATGCTTTAACCTCATAAACTCCTCATATTTTTCCTAATTAATAAATCTTTAGTTAGTTTATTACAGGACTGGCTACACGTGTTGCCTTTGGTTTGAGATCTGAAGCACAGACCCCAGTCACACTGGGGTAAGTGACTGGTCCTTTGGGAATGAGAATAACCTGAATATTGATGTTTGGTGTAAGAAGCTATCACACAGTTCAGCTTGTCTGGGTGGCAAGATAGACTGGAATGCCCAAGGGGACTGTCTGTGACACCATGGTAAGACTGTTATGTACCTTAGGAGTTCAAACATTATTGGGTTGGTGAAATCTAATTATAGAACATACAAACAGTTTGGGGTTTGGCCCTGAGGTTGGCACTCATGGTCGTGAGCCACTCCAGACAGTGTCATCTGACCTTGGATGTGATTTCTTACAGATGGCAATTACTGGCCTCTCTCTTAACAGCTTGTTCTTAACCCTGTTCTTGGCTATCTGACCACACACAGATCAGTTAGAACAGTGGTTCTCAAATGTTTGTACTGGTTACCCCTTTCACATAGCAAGCCTCTGTGTGTGACTCCCCCTTCTAAATTAAAAACACTTCTTTACATATTTAACACCATAATAAATGCTGGAGGCGAAGTGGGGTTTGGGGTGGAGGCTGACAGCTCACAACCCCCCATGTAATAACCTCGTGACCCCCTGAGGGGTCCCAACCCCCAGTTTGAGAACCCCTGAGTTGGAATGTTGTTCACCATTTTCTTCCACCCTATTGGTATGTAAGGGTTTTATACTTAAGTAAGGTTTTGCTTCTGCTCGGCACCTCTGCTGCTCCTACAAGACCCTATGAGGTCTCTAGGGTAAGATTGTGACATGACAATAATTTCTATAGCAGCAGACTGATGATGCCATAAACTCAGAATTGTGACTGCACTGAAAAAAAATCAAATGGAAGGAAATGCCTCTAAGACAAATATCTCCACCTACCAGAACTGCAGCAAGTTCCTTGTAGAAGGGCAAATCCTGTTATCACTGCCAGCATTAGGGGCTAGATGCCTAGGCAGCCATATGGGGCACAACATTTTTAGAGCTGGCTTATTCCCAGGGGAAACTGGGTTCAAAAAACAATTAGACAAGTTCACGGAGGATAGGTCCATCAATAGCTATTAGCCAAGATGGTCAGGGACGTAACTCCATGCTCCGGATGTCCCTAAACTTCCAGAATCTGGGACTGGACAACAGAGGATGGATCACTCAAAATTGCCCTGTTCAGTTCATTTCCTCTGAAACATCTGGCACTGGCCACTCTCAGATAGGCTTCCTGCTTCTGATGATGGCTTTTTTTTTGTTTTTGTTTTTTGCTGTTTAGTTTTTGTATTCTTCGCAAGTTGATCTTCACATTCTTTCTTGGCCTGTCTAATTATACTTTTACACTTGACTTGCTAGAGTTTATGTTCCTTTTTATTTTCATTATTAGGATTTGAGTTGCAATTTTTAAAGGATGCCTTTTTGCCTCTAACTGGTTCTTTTATGCTGTTGATTAGCCATTGGTGGCGTTTTTGGCCTTCTTACTGTTTTTTTTTTTTACTTTGGGGATATACATTTAGTTTGAACCTCTACTATAGTGTTTTTAAATGGTCTCCATGCAGTTTGCAGGCATTTCACCCTTGTGACCATTCCTTTTACATTTCCGTTTAACTAGCTTCATCATTTTTGAAGTTAAATGCTACTGTGGTGGGTTTCTTTAGCATTTTCCCCCCTACAGGGATGTTAAATTTAGTTACATTACGGTTGCTATTACCAAGCAGTTCAGCTATATTCACCTCTTGGACCAGTTCTTGTGCTCCACTTACAACTAAATCAAGAATTGCCTCTCCTCTTGTGGGTTCCAGGATTAGCTGCTCTAAACAAGCAGTCATGTAATGTGTCTAGAAATGTTATCTCTGCATCCCATCCTACGGTGTCATACACCCAGTCAATATGAGGATACTTGAAATCCCCCATTATTATGATGTTTTCTGTCTTTGTAGCCTCCCTAATTTCCTGAGCATTTCACAATCACTGTCACCATCCTGGTGAGGTAGTTGGTAGAATATTTCTACTGCTATACTCTTATTGTTCAAGCATGAAATTTCTAGCCATAGAGTTTCTATGACAGTTTGATTAGTTTAAGATTTTGATTTGATTCTATGCATTCATTCACATTCCATTCAGTGCCACTCCCCTGCCAGTGCGACTTACTCTGTCATTCCTATATATTTTGTATCCTGGCATTACCACATCCCCCTGAGTATCTTCATTCCACCAAGTTTCTGTGATGCCTATTATATCAATATCCTCATTTAATAACAGGCATTCTAGTTCTCCCCTCTTAGTATTTAGACTTCTCGAAATTGTATATAAGCACTTGTACATGTTGTCAATATTCAAGAGCTTGCCTTCGTGTGTTATATTTAAATAGGACTCTTTTACATTTGCCTGTTCCTCACTAGCTCCTCCCTGTACTTTACCAACTTCTTTCCTAACCTAGGATATAGAATTTCCCTTTTAATAAATTCATCCCTAAGGCATGTTTCCACCTGAACTGCGTGTTCCTCCACACCTGTCAGCTTTCTTGATTTATTAATATTGTAAAGTCACTTGTGACCCTTGTAAGGAAGGTGTTATACAGTATTATTATATATTATACTACTTGCATGAGATTTGCCAAGCTGTAAAAGCCCACGACACCTTGATGTTTTTAGCCAGCCTGCTCTGCAGACAGCTCAGGTAATAGACTTTCAAACCTAAAATCGTATTTATGGAACGCAGGCCTTTCAATTTACAGAACACAGGAACTTCTTTCTTAAATAAAAGATGTAAATGCTGAAAATCTTTTTAACCTTTCTTTTGTATCTTGTCTCCTGGGGGAAGGGAGAAAAAAAGTAAGTGGTTGGAGTTTAAATTTCCTGCTCTAACTTATGTGCACCACATTGCATCAGAGCCAGCTAAATCGGTCACGCTGCATTACGTTCCATGACGGATTTAGCCTCCTCGGATGAGTCACTGCAGTCACACATCTCCAAAGAGATCTGCTACTTAGGAAGAAATTCAAGGCATGTGCTGAGTATATCTGTGGGGTTGAGTCAGCATTTTTTTTTTTTAAAGGAAATCATGGATTTGATACATCTAATACATGCAGTTAGAATTCACCACATTAATGATGATGTTGCAATAAATAAAAGGTAATAGCAAGTATCATCATTTATTTAGTTGTGCCTAGAGGTTCCAACCAAATTTGGGGCTCCATCGTGCTAGGTGCTAAACATATTCATAGTAAAAGAAAGCCCTGCACCAAAGAGATCACAGCCTAAACAGGCAAGAGGTGGCAGTGGATACAGAAGCACCGGAAAGGTGATGTGACTAACCCAAGGCCATACAGCAGAGCCATGTTTAGAACTCAAGAGCACTGGGATCAACTTAAAAATACCATTCACATTGCATGTGCTGAAACTATAGGATATTCCATTCATTGGCACCAAGACTGGTTTGACGAAAACAACAAGGAAATCCTAGCATTAATTCAACAGAAAAGAACTGCATTCCGCAACTGGCAAAATGATTCCTCTAACCAATGAAACCATGAGGCTTATCACCTGCTCAAAGCCAAAGTAGGCTACGTGACATCAAACATAAGTGTGGCAAGGGAAGGCCTCTGAGATCCAGGGTTTCGTAGACCAGGATGACACGGGAAGCTTCTTTCAAGCAACAAAAGCTATACATGGGCCAACCTCCAAAGCCCAAACCCCTTGCATTCCCAGGATGACTCCACCCGCCTCAATGACAATGCAGCCATTAAACAATGCTGGAAGGAGCACTTTGAGAGCCTACTAAACTGTGAATCCACAGTCTCTGAATAAACCATTGAGTCTATTTCACAATGCTCAGCAATGGAACACCTGGCTGATCCCCCATCTTCTGAGGAAGTCCAGTGTGCCATCACCCAGACAAAAAAAAAAAATCACAAGGCCCAGATGGCATACCAATTGAGGTTTTTAAAGCTGGTGGAACAATGCTCCAGCACAAATTTTGCCAACTCCTCAACAGAATCTGGACCTGTGAAGAAATTCCACCTGACTTTAAGAACGCCAACATTCTTCAATATTGTAACAAAGGGGACAAATCTTTGTGCAGGAATTACAGAGGAATTCCTCTCCATTGCAGGGAAGATCCTTGCCCGGATCCTACTAAACCGCCTTCTCCCCATTGCCGAGGAACTCCTCCCCGAACCACAGTACGGCTTCGGGCCATCCGGAGACACAACTGACATGATCTTCATGGCACAACAGAGTCAGGAGAAGTACAGAAAGCAACCCCAGGAACTGTTCATGGCATTCATCGATCTAACCAAGGCCTTTGACTCTATCTATCGTGATGCCCTATGGAAGGTGCTGTCTGGCTGTCCACAGAAATTCATTTCCATCATCAGACTACTCCATGATGGGATGACTGCCACCATTCTGTGCAATGGCTCAGAGACCGAACCATTCATCATTCGCACTGGTGTCAAGCAGGGCTGTGTCATTGCTCCAACACTCTTCTCCATTTACCTTGCCGTGATCCTGATTCTCATCCGTGACCACCTTCCTGATGGAATAGGGATTGAGTATCGTATGGATGGTCAACTCCTCAATCTCCAAAGTCTCCAAACAAAATCTAAGTTCATGAGAATTGGCATCACTAAAGTAGGCAGATGACTGTCTTTCTTGCACACACAGAGGCCGACCTGCAAAGTACCCTAATCCTTTTTGCAGATGCCTATCACAACCTAGGTCTCTCTCTCTCTCTCAACGTCCAGAAAACCAAGTACTCTACCAGCCCCCACCTGCACAAATTACTCTTCGTACTCCAAAAATCATCATCAGTGGAGAACCCCTGGAAAATGAGAACCATTTTCCATACCTTGGCTGCCACCTCTCCCAAACAGCCGGCATTTGACACAGAAATTGAATACAGGATCCGCTGTGCCAGCACATCCTTTGGAAGACTACGCAAACAAGTCTTCAGTGATAGGGATCTGCACTCTGGCACCAAGATCTTGGTTTACAAGGCAGTTGTCATCCCCACCCTTCTCTATGGGTGTGAGACCTGGGTAACCTACAGACGACATCTCAAGTGGCTGGAGTGGTTCCAACACTGCCTCAGGAGGCTTCTCAGGATCAGCTGGGAAGACCGATGCACTAACGTCAGCGTTCTCTCTGCAGCCAACATCAGCAGTGTAGAAGAGCAGGTCATGAAACACCAACTCCGCTGGGCTGGCCACTGCGTACGTATGCCTGACACTCACCTCCCAAAGCAGCTACTCTTCTCTCAGTTAAGTCAGGGAAGAAGGGCTCATGGAGGGCAGCAGAAGCGTTTCAAAGGCATACTGAAAGTACACCTCAAAAAGGGAGGCACCAACCCAACAAACTGGGAGGACTCTGCGTGGAACAGAACACAGTGGCACCACACCATACGTCAAGCCACAGCTCACTTTGAGGAGAACAGATGTGCTCATGAGATAGAGATGAGACAAAGGAGGAAAGAAAGGGCACAACAGTCCAGTCAACAAGTAGTTAGTAGAGAGCTCCAGTGCTGGTGACCCTGAAGTCATGTACATTTGAGATGAGGTTCTCTCTAGAGAAGTGGGGGTTCGTTGGATTTTCCTGTCCAACTGGAAAATGACAGTGCACCCTTTTTTTATTGAGTGGCTCCTACTATATAAACATCTGGAAGAAGAGCTGCAGATAAACAGATCTCTAGCATCCTTCCGTGGAACATGTGGCTTTGCCAAGTTTGCAGTAATAGGCCTCCTTGGGACAGGGACTGCCTTTTTGCTAGGTGTTTGTTCTGCCCCTAGCACAATGTGATTGTGATCCAGGACTGTGGCTCCTATACACTACTGCAGCACAAATAATATAGTGATAATATGTGATATGACGACATAATATATATGATGTTCATCCAAGCTATTTCTCCTCTTCCTTTAGCCTTATTCCTCCTCACTAGCACCACCACCACCACCTTCTTCCTGTTTACCTTTATGGTGGTTAGTTAGATGTAGAATAATAAGTTATGTGATGTTACATTGCAGGGTGGCAGTAACATGAGTTGGTTATTGCGCTCTACCATAACTCATGTACATAGGTAACAAAAATAATCTTCAGAGGAAAAATTAGCGGGGACAGAATTATTCTTTGCAGTTGCCAGAATGTTTTGGTTCCAAATTTAACAACAAAAAGGTTTTAAGAGGTATTAAAGTAGAAACCTCTCACCTGGGACAGCTGTAAACAGCTGCTCAGCTCCATTCATCAAAGAAACATTTTGGTTTTAGAAAAGAATTAAGTGAAATAAAATGCTGAATAAAAATGCACAAATTAAATTATATTCACTGCATTACAGCTGTATTTTTTTCTTTGTGCCATCATTATTTGGCAGTTCCTACTTTAAGAAACCAGAGCTCACGCTTTTCCACTTATTTCAATATCTTGTAGGGCACCACCTAATCACTGGACAACAGCAAAATGAGTGCCCATTAAGGGCCCAATCTCGTGTTCTTCACACAAGTATAAAGGATTGGAACTAGGGTGACCAGACAGCAAGTGTGAAAAATCGGGATGGGGGTAGGAGGTAATAGGAGCCTATATAAGAAAAAGACCCAAAAATTGGGACTGTCCCTATAAAATTGGGACATCTGGTCACCCTAATTGGAACCCAGGTGCAATTTTTGCTATTCTAAAAAAGCAGAAGTTACCTTTTTTTTTTTTAAACCATTAAACTAAATCAGTTCCCTGTGATAGGTCTCATTTAAAGCAACTGTCAGGAGTAAGCACCTCCCAGTTAAACAGCCTATTCTCCACAGAACTTATTTTTCTAAACTACTTGACTGCATCTTTTTGCAACAGAAATCTTAAGGTCATTTTCAATTTTCTACATGGCAGCTAGAACAAATGAAGAAGAGTCCCAGAGTTCATCTAAGGTTACAAAAGAAGATCACTGATTTTAAACAGAATTAATATGCATGATGTGGATCATGGGCATAGGTGATTACTGTTAGTAATATTTACTTTCAAGGTATATTATTGAGGAAAGGCAGGAATTTCCTTTCCTTCGGTGCACACTCTGACATGAGCAAGTAATCATTCAAATGTTTTTAAGAGACGCAGTCTTGGTTGTACACTCTTTGGAATCATGAAATGAACGTCAAGTGCAGCAGTGATAGAGAAGCTATAAATACACATATCCTCCCATTCACATTTGGGGGTTGTTATTTTTAATACTAGATCATGGTATTGATAGATTTCTTCTGGTAGATTATTTAAATAGTTATTTGGGATGTCAAGATGAAAAGTAGTCTTTTAAAGAGCAGGGGAGGGTATGATTTCTGGATTTTCTTTACTACATTCTCTAGACACATTGCCTCCTATGAAAAATGTACTGATATATAGAATATTTTTGCCACTGATTACAACAGGAGGAAGAACTTAAAAAGTTCCATTTATCAAGGCAAAACTACTTTTTGTTTCAAAATTTATACTAAAAAAATGTCAAACCTAGATGGTCAAAATAAAAAAAAGTTTGAAAATTATTGAAACTAAATGTTTTGCTTGACCTAAAGTAATTATTTTAAATCATTTTGCAAATATTTTCTAGATTGATTTTTTCATCCTGATTCAGGATGGGCAAAAAAATCAAAATATCAAAAGTTTTCCTGGAATGGGAAAATAATCATCACCCTCCATTTTTCCAGTGCATTTTCCTTGAACCTATCACTCCCCAACATCCATAAAAAAAAAAAAAAAAAATGTACCTAAATTCAGCATTGTCACTAATAGGACTTAACTTGAGAGAACACTTAAGGCTGCAGTGTTGAATGAAATCCTCCTCTAAGGAGGCAGGATGTGGTAACTCAAGAGGTCTTTTACAGCCCTTTTATACCATGACTTTCCATGGTTTGGATCCGTAGAGATGTGTTGGTAGGAGATTATAGTTTAGAGATGCTCCCTCATAGGGACAGCATTATGAATGTAGGAATTTAGAGATGTGCCCTAGAGACCATGGGGGAGGTGGGGGATTGAGAACACTGCATGGCTGTGTGCAGCAGTTTACCAGAGACGCTCTCCAGTTTGTTTTATTAAATTTTTATTCCTTTCTCATTCACTGGTTTGTTATTTAATGAACTCCAAGATCATTACAGGGTCCATACCACATTAGATGGTAATCTCTTCATGCATTTTGGTTGCATGCACAAGTCTCTTCATGGTCACTAGACTTACAAAGACTTAGTGGATGGATTGTTTTGAGCAATCATTAACGCTCTTTCTTCTGAGTCATTGCTGAATCAATGCCCCAGAATAGTTTTAGGGGGGGTTGTGTGGCTGTAACATTCCTTACAGTTGTGGGCATTTAAGATTTCATGATTTATTTATTTTTGCAGGGCATAGGGGAATTAACCCCGATGTCCTGGCCAAATTACAATGATGTACTTTCATGGTTTTTTACCTACACTCCCCCTGGAATTTCAGATGGCATTGTTCTTCACTTCCTGCCTTAAACCTGTTTGGTGTTGATGAGCACTGCTCAATAGCCTCCAGTCATGTGTGCTCTTCCGCAGCACTGTAACGATTTCTATATAGTCCCGTAAGATGAAGGACGTTACAAAAACAATGGTAATTATTTCAAAGAGAGTGACACTATTTTCTAGGCTGTATGTTCTGGAACAGACATCCGTCCCATTTGCACGATGACAGTTATGAATTTAATGTGTCATATAGACACCCTTCCAGTGTTGTATCTCCCATAGGCCTAAACATTCTCCCTTTACTTTTCCGAAATGTTGACTCTCTGAGTGAAGAATGAAACCCTCGATCTAGCCAGACCTGGTGCAGACAGAGACAGAACGTGCCCCTCTTATACTGCCTGTCAGTATGATTAGCTGCAACTTGTTACTTTGAACCAAAGCCTCCGGGTCTTATTCAGTCCAATCTTCCAGTGGTGGGATTTTTGTCTGCGTTCCTAGCTAATTAGTCTCACTGAGGCTCTCAACTTTCCTCCCACATTGTACAGCTACAGGCCTGGTGCAGTTCAGAAAGTGTCACTTCATGGCTCGCGTTTAATTTCGTCTGAATTTTGGGAAATGTATTGGAGACAATGTCCGTTACCAACTTGGACAGCATGGTAGGCAGTCACTGGTCTGAATTTGTCCCGGGTTACTACGAGCTAAAAGTTGATAATATTTGCTGACTCTCTGGTGACTTATTGTGGAATGAGCTGGCGCTCTCAGTAGACAGTTGTTCATGTAACACAAAACTCAGAGCTCATAGGGCAGTAGCTGGGACCCTGTTGGCAGTCTCAGCACAAAAGACCAATGACTGAATGGACATGGAGATTGAATGATCCTTTCACAGCTAAAGGTGATCAGAGGCCAGGGCTGAAGGGTGTTGACCCTGCCATGGGAGGAAGTTTGCAGTGCCACCAACCACACTGCACCTATTCTATGGAGTTTGGCCTACAAGGATGTCAGACCAGCATATTTCAAAAGCTTTAAATTTTTACTTTGGAAACCAATAAAAAACAGCGAGTGGAAACAGGGAGCTAAAGACCCAGATGAGCATGTAAAGTTTCTTCTCTGAAATCTTGGAGCAGTTGTGTGAGTAAGTTATAGTTGGTCCCCAAGCAGGTTTAAGCTGCGTGAAAAGCTCTCCTTTAGCAAATCTCTGTAGGTCTCGCTGACCTTGGCAACCTCACAGAGGTCACATTTTCACACAGATGAACTACAGAATTCTTGAACAAATTCTCTAATGGGTTAGACTCACGTAAACTTTTCTACAGCATCCGATATGAAAGTCTTCTTTCTCTACCTATATTTTATTTATCAAACATTTATTGAGGCCCTTGCAAAGAAAATATCACTCTCCACTCACGCTCAAGTTCCTCTTTGAGAAGTGCTGCAGTATAGGATTTTGTTCTAAAGTTTTAAATTTTTTAGGAATCTTCAAGACTTGAGTGGCACAGAACAAGCAATAAAGGTTGTTTTGTTCTACTTAGCCAGCCGTAGTTTGGTTTGTTAGTTTGTTTTGAGTTGGGAGAGAATAAGTTTCAGAGGTTAGGAAAATTAGTATTAACCTGGTCTTCTTGGGACTTTTGAGCTGTCTTGCAATTTAAATGGCACACAGGCAGGTTTCCTTTTGCAAACAGGTATCAGGAATCCAAGACCATAATTGAAGTAGTTCCAATGAAGTCAATGGAGCTATGTTGATTTACACAGCTGAAAATTTGGCCCAGTATGTATATATTGCTTACTGTGGTCCAACATTCCATGTGGCATTGGTCAAAAATAAACAATGTAAGAGAAACATTTTCAAGCTGACCAGTGCATTAATTTTATTTTTTAAGGATAAGGCTACAACACCTCCGCCTAAAACACCACAATGTAACATTTCTTTTGTTGGTGGATGAGCACTGATAGACTTCCTGGGAGAAGCGTCCATTAAAGTGGGATTGGAAAGAAGAGAGGTGGATTGTCTAATGACGCCCCAGGAGAGGAAGGGCGTTCCAAGCCACAAAGATGAGGGTAGGAGAAGGAAACAAAGGCAGCTGTTAAAGGCAGGAGGCTTGGACAGAGCAGAAGAGGAACTCAGAGAAGAGATGTGTGCATGAGCAGACTCATACAGAGCCTTGGAGATAAGGCCAAGAAGCCTAAATTCAATATAAAAGGCCAATGAAATTCACTCCGAACACCACCACCAAAAATCCAGTTGGCGACTCCCAAGCACAGACAGGGGCCCCCCTCACTGGATTGCAATCGCCAAATCACAATGGAATATCTAATGAATTACTCACTTTATCCATTCTAATGTGTGTTAAGCACCTACATCCCATTTTCATGTGATTAATTTAAAGAGCCAATAATATTCTTGGAATAACAGTGTGTGCAAGGCTCTTTGTCAGAGCCTTAAACCAATGCCAAAATTGCCTGTGACTGAATATGCAATTGCTTAGATTAGACGACTTTCACTGTCCAAACTGATAGAGATTATGTAGCTAAAGTGTTCTTTTGTTGTTGGTTTTTTTGTTGTTTTTTTTGGATCACCACCTCTGGCATCCCATTAACATGAGGCAAAAGGAACTTGACCGTATACCATGTCAGAAATGACTAAGAAAGCATTTCTTTCTGATCAGACACCACTTTCAATTATGATATCCAGGTTTGTATTCAAAATTTATTGAGAGAGCCGAATAACCAGGCTAATAACCTGGTTCTCATAAACCAATCTGTCTTAAGTGGATAACGGATCTGTGTAAATCCATAAATAACAATCCCTTAGACAATAATATGCAATACATATACCACAGAAAACTATTCATCAATATTATATGCTAAATTCTGTTTTTGGTTATTTCCTTCCATCCCCACTGTAGTAAATGTATTCTAATGAGGTTGTAAGGATTACAAATGAGAGCAAAGTGTGGGTCATTGATACTTATGATTATTTTGGTTCATATTTATGTATATATTTTGTGCAGTTCTTTGCTGTCTATAAACCATAAGTGGAGCAAGAGGAAAGAAGCCAACACCCACAAATACGCCAGACAGGACTATAAAGATAATATTTCTTGGATGTTCACATTTACAAAGAAATTCAGCATGCTTCTAGCATGTCTAATATTCCTCAGATGTAGCCCTAAACCAAAACCCCCTTAAAACCAAACTACTGCTACTCTACACAGAAAGCAAATGCCAGAACTGTTGGTACACAGTTTCCCTGTGCAATTCCAGGACGATGCTAACGCAATAAGTAGAAGCACCTAGATGCTGTGCAGAGAAGGCAGGTCATCACATGTTTGTTTGGCAACATATCAACCCAGTAATTATGCACTAATGGGCATCTGATATTTCAAAACCATTCTTTGATGCAATTACCTTCCACTTTACTATATTGAAGAAAAGATGGAGAAATACCGCATTACCCACCTGCTGCATTTTCATACAGTATTTTCTAAAGCCCAGTGAGAAAACAATAATTCTGAGGAAATACACCATTTCCACAAGCCACTGGAATCCGGCACAACAAGCACACAATAGATTTATGCAAAAAACGTTAAGATCCAATCCTTCATAAAGAGACTAAAGACTCCTACATGAAGTATATGAAATACCGGCATATGTAAGATATCTCCAGATCTGTTAATAAATTATAAGGTAACAAATTAAGGGCAAATATTCTGTAGGTATTTCAATCTCTGCTAAAATTCTAGCTTAATCCTAAATCCATTATGCTCTGAGCCAAAGATGACAAAATAACCTTGCTTTCATGTTACATCGCATGAATAATTGAACATTAATCTATTTTTCCAGGTGGGGCAATCTTTATAGTAACACAGATAAATTTCAAAGACAATTTGTCACATTAGAATAACAACTGGCTAAAAGTAACTATTAACTATTGCTTACTATTGAATAACTATTGGCTAAAATTAGAAATGCAAATGATTTTTTTCTAATTTACCTGCAGAAGGAATAAAGAACTACTATTCTGCTGTTGGTCTTAATATAATTAACCGGAAAAGCAGGTGTGTCCCCTTTTTCACATCACTGATATACATGATAATTAACAATGTGCCACAACCCCTTCTCCTGTATTCAATACATTCCTCTTGTGGGGGTTTCCCCTCCAGTGAAGCCTAAAACCAATAAAAACTGGGTCCATATTGCTCACCCCATAGTTTGCAATTGCAAAGGGATGCCGCTGCGTGATTTCTTCTGTCTAGCGTGTACAAGTATTTATGCTGACGTGCTTGCCTTTTGAAATCTTAGCGCATTGCTCTGAGAAAACTGGGGACTATTTCCATTATCCACATTTATCCTAAGATGCCAAAATTGTTTCTATGGAATTAAAATCATCCTCCCTCATGTTCCTGTGTGTTTTTATTGGCATTGGGATTCAGTATTTTTATTTTATACACACTCTCTCACTCATACGGACACACCCTAAATACCTGGTCCTTAGTGTGGGGGATTACGGGCCTCAAACCTGGAAGTACTGAGTCTATGACAACCACCTAGCAGCTCACCTGAACCAGTGGAGAAAGGAGGCTAGTGAAGCTCTAGCTCACAAAGGGTCTGACCCACAAAACTCCTGATTTGGGGAGACATCCAGCCCCGCTGATTGGCTGGGACACACGACTTAAACCAGAAAGAGGCAAAGGAAGTTGTCCAAGCAACTCAGTCAATCTCTGGCTGGCTGCTGCTAGGGACCGTGGCTACTTGTCTGACTCATGAGCCCTGTCTTCCTACCTGTTCCTGGCCTTTTTATCCCAGAGCCTGATTTCTGCTTTCCGGCCTCGCTCCAGGTCCCTGCTCCTACCTCTGGCACTGACTTCAACTCCAGTCTCTGACTCCAGCTCTGATTCCAGGCCCCTGATTTTAACCACTAGGCATGGCTGCCTATGCCCCGGTTCCCTATGCGCTAAGGCTCTCTCTGCCTCATTCTCCATCTGTAAAATGTGAATAGCAGCCCTGGCCCTAGCTCACAGGGGTGTTCTGGGGATAACCACGTTAACAATTGTGAGATGGAGGTGCTCAGGACCATCTAAGTACCAAAGCCAGACAAACACTGAACAATGCTAGCTGTGGAAATCCACATGCTCCAATGAGCTGGTGCAGATAGGAGAGCATCCCCAAAATCACAATTTGCACATTTCAGCCAAGACAATACTTCATTTAAGCTGCTTACTTAAGAACCGTGCACTAGATCTGATTTAGCCCTAATGTAATGTAATTTAATTCCATCACGCAGGACGGGTGACATCCTCCACCCAGAGTGGTTTGTCAATGTCACCAGAGCCCTGTGATAATATTGCCACTCTAATTTATATACATGTTGGCTGTATCTTATTTCAAATTATACATGGAAACGTGTGGTGCTGCTGGAAGGCACTAGAGACACTGAAACATTGCGATACCTCTGGAGCCATCTAAAGCTCTCTGTCCCTAAAAAGAAGTTTGGGGCACACAAACGTCCAAATAAATACATTGCTCCCAACTACACTAAGTACAATGAGAGCAAATCGAGTTAATGGATCTTATAGTGCACAAGCTGTTGCGCTGGGTAACAAGTGCCGCTTTCTACAGCACAGTGTAATTTATTCCTGGGTAAGTTTTGTTCAGCTGATGACTGTCTATTTACGTAAGGATCAGTTCTGAAGTGGAAATACCGAAGGACCACATATAAAGCAATAAATCTGGCAAGTGGATTTTTCACTGTTCTTGAACATGTTGATTACTGACTACCGCACACAGGTGACCAGGCATGCTGAAGATACATAACACTTCGAGGCTCATTTAATAGGGACATCTATCAATTGTGCGCAAAGTCAACAAATCAGCTCTAAACGCAAAGCTCTAGTTCAGTTCCATGCAGCAGATATCAGGTCCAGTTCTATTCTGCACCTCCTCAGAGGCACAACACAGAAGGCACAACCAAGTGGAGGTGGGGAGAGAGGTACTGTTGGTTTTTACTCATTTTTGTATCCTCTGGGGCTGGCTGGGGGCCAGTACATCCCCAGGTACAAACTGCAGTAGTGCCAGAGGTTGCTCTGACTTAGGTCAGCCTCCCAAGAGCTGCCTAATGACCGTGTCAACACCTAGAATCTTCACTGCGACATGTGTTATGCAGATGCCCCCGCCATGTCCCCTCTTTTCCTCATCCTGTCGCTACCAGGAAATCTCGGCTGAAGCTTGCAATAAAGTAAAGTAAAGTAAGGCCAATTCCATCAACATAATACTGTTCCTGCACTGGGGGAATTCTCTTCCTGTCATCTGTGGTTTCTTTTCAGTCCCTGTGCACCACCAGGGCCAGAATGCTCAGAAGGGAAGGGGAATCTGCTGTCCAAATACATGTGGAACTCCCACTGAAGGTCAATGGGAAATCTCCATGTGAAAGGAAGGCAGAGATCTTGAAGGTGGATCAGAGAGGGGATTTTTGCTCCATCTCATAACATATTGTTAGCTGCAATTTGCTCCCTTCCTTGTGTCCCAGCTCAGTCAATGTCAGCAGGACTCAGGGCACATCTGGAAATGTTTGCTAATTAGCTATTTGCTGAACCCTGTAATGCATTAACAAAGCTACATACCCTGCTATGTGCTGGAGGACATCACACTCTAATGTGGACTATGGCAGCTCTTCGACAGAACACATCAACACGGAACAACTTCAGACAGGAAGTAAAGAACCCCATTGCCGGCTGACATGGCACTAAGTAGGCAAAACGTCACTGGACAGCACATCAAGGCTGGCCAACCTGTCTTTGTGGAAAACAACATGTGTTCTTTCTATGTCCAGAAGCCGGAGCCTCATTTTTACTCATGTGCATGGCTGCCATCAGCCACAGTCCTACTTAAAACCACGCTTCATTCAGCTCTGTGGAAGGAGCAACACCCCTCCGTAGAAGGATAGCTGAGAACAATAGGAAGTCACCACACAAGACAATGGGCCACATGGTATGGCCAATCAGAAGTTCACCATGTAGGCTGAGGGGTTAACCTGGGAGTGGTGTCACAGAGTCCCCGGGCGATGCTTTGGAACTGCTCCCCACAAAGCCAGTCAGGACTTTGGGGAGCCTCCTCTCCCTTGGAGCAGACTGTCTTCAGGGCAAGAAGCTCACACGGCTTCACCTTCCTGGGTCTCTCCTTGGAGCATTCAGCATATGCCCCTCCATGTGCTTCCCACAGCGAGTCCGCCCAGGTGGGGTCCTGGGGAAGCCAGAGGGTCCTGCACCCCCACTTCACAGTCAGACGTGACTCTTAGCCAGCCAGTAAAACAGAGGTTTATTAGATGACAGGAACAGGGTCTAAAACAGAGCTTGTAGGTACAAAGAACAGCACCCCTCTGCCGGGTCCATTCTGGGGCCCAGCGAGGCAGACACCCATGTCTGCCCTCCCTTCTCGTCCCCAGCCAGCTCCAAACTGAAACCCCCTCCAGCCCCTCCTTTCTGGCCTTTATCTCTTTCCCGGGCCAGGCGGTCACCTGATCTCTTTGTTCACCTTTAGCTATCCCCTTGCAAGGGGGGAAGGGCCCTGGCCATTTGTTGCTAGGAGACAAATTGTCAGCCATTTATGCACGCTGGAGACTTAAGAAATGCATAGGGGAAACTGAGGAACCCACACAGTATTCAGAGGAAACATTAAGAACAGTCCCACTTTGTCACAAGTGGTCACAAATACAGGGGCTAGGAGACTGGCTGGTTTCTGCTGTGTGAGAACGAACAGAAAGCCACCAAAAGGCCAGTGGGCAGTGAGAGAGGATCGTTAACTCCGGGACAATTTACACAACATTAAGAATGTGTGCACCTTCCTATGCGGCAAAGAGATTTTAAAATCAAGAGACTGGATGTTTTTTTCTAAAAGATCTGCTCTAGGAAGTATTTGGGGGCAGTTCTCTGGCCTGTGTTATACAGGAGATCACCTCAGATCTGGGATTCTCAAGTTAGGGAGGAAGGGACACATCAAACTTTCTAGTGGGTACAAGGTGAGCCTTCTAATAATTAAAGCAAAATGTAGGAGGGGCATGCACTAGGTCACAATGCCACTCGCTCAAATTTGGCCAAGTGCGCCTCTGTCATAAGCTGGTGGAGGCAGTAACAGACAAGGACAATGACGGGAACCCCTGCAGGTTGGGACCGGGCTCTGCCGGGGTCTCCCGGCGCTCACTGCCCCGGCTCCATGCCGAACGCTGCTGCTGGCCTCGCACTTTATCCAGGTGCAATTCTGCCTCCGCCAGGTGGTGCGGGATGGGCCCACTGAGCAGCAGTGGTTCCTGCGCAACCTCAAGGACATCACCTTTTGAGACAGCCTCAGGGAGGCCCCACTGAGTGGGACTGGAGTTTGTTTCCCCACCAGGTCATGGGGTATTAAGGGTGTGGCTGGCAGGGGGCCTAAAGGGAAGGGGTGGGGGCACATGGGTGACGAGAGCCTTGAGGGCTGGGGGTAGGAGGGACCCCAGAGGGTTGGAGTGCTGAGAGACCTGGGTGTGGGGAAGCTGAAGGGGTGGGGGAATGGGGGATGCTTGGGGAGTGCAGGTGGATAACTGGGAGGTTGGTTGTGCAGGGGGGTTGGGGATGGGGAGGGGAAGGGCTGAGGTGGCCTCAGAGGAACAGAAGGTGAACAGGGCGGTTGGGTATTGAGAGGTGGGTTATTGGAATGAAGAGGGGATGGTTTGGGAACTACATGATAGGAGAAGAGGTCCTGGCCAGTCCTGGTCTTCCTGGTAGGAGGGGAGGCGTAAGAGGATCCAACTGGTCTCTCTCACCCTGCTCCCTCTTTCCCAGAACCCTGGGCCACCATCTTCTCATGCTGCCTCCTCCACCTCTTCAATTCCTGGTTTCTCCGGTGGGAGGGGAGAGGTCCTGCCCAATCTCTCATCCCTCCTCCCTTCCCAAACCTGCCCCTTCACCCCCAATTAGGAAAATTCTGGTTGTGCCCTTACATGATAGTAGCACATATAATCTATATAAAGCCTGCTATTACCCTATAAATCATGCACTCCATTTTTTTTTCCCATTTGCTGGCCTTTCAGCCACCCAAGTTACTTGGTGCAATATATTTATATTTACTTTCTTTTAAAAACAGCAGATTATTTACTTCAGTCACCCTGTGGGCACAGAGACTAGCAGACTTTAGATATATAGGTCTGTCTTCTCTACATTGAAAAGTGTGTTCCGTATATTTTTTTCCCCCATCATCAGATTCTAAATTAGGCCTCAAACAAGTCATACAATCTCCTAAGGATATTTTGGGTAAATTGCACAGATGTGTTTTGTTTTCTAGCTTGGAGATAGCCAAATGAATCAGTCCATATGTTTGTAACCTTTCCCCAATCTGTGTCGGATTGTTTTGTATCTACTCTCAGGCATCTGATACATGGGGGAAATTGATCACCCCTCTCAGCACGAAGCAGAGGCACATCTTCACAGTGCCTGTTGCCCATATGCATGGCTGAGTCCTTTCCAGTCTTCTCAAGGGCCTGATCCCTCTAGAAATACTCAAATACTCATTTAATCTACCCCGCTAAAAAACTCTTTGCTAGCATTTAGCATCTGGTGCATAAAAACACTTGGAAGTGATGGTGACAGTGCAAGAGAAAGAGAGAGGAAAGAGAAAATTGTGTTTTGGGGGCAACATAAGAGATTAGAGAACTATGAAAGGAACCTTAAGGGTATTAAGCTGCATGTACCTGATAGAATTAGATTATTGGCTACATGAATATGGTGAACAGATCGAGGTATGTGTAAGATTAATTATTTGTATGCATTAATTTCTGCATCACCTTTCAATAATTGGCTAACCAAAGTGGGACCCTACGTTGAACTCAGCATTTCTCTATAGGTTTGTCTGTAATGGGATAACTTTTGAACACCACAGCGAATCAATTCCAAAATTTCAGGGAATATTTTAGGCACCAATAGACAGAACTCTATGGACTTTGGTGAAAATCAAAACATAGGAAGAGCCAGATTTCCACTGGTGTATGTGAGAGGAAAATCAGGCCCACAAAGTGCACGATTGGAGCTACACTCATCGGACTCTCTGGCGCCCCCTGCTGCTGAATACACATATCAGAGCCAGGAGCTTAATCTGTTGCTCTTGTTCATTGGCTGTATAGCTTGCCCTACAGAAGCAATGAAGGGTGTGATGCCCTTGCATATAAAAAAAATTGTACTAAAGAACCCCCAGTTTATTAACACAGAATCCAACCATTATGGTCTCCACGCACGCAACTCCCTTTGACTTCAGTAGGCATGCATGGAGGGGCGGGGGAGGGGAAATAGTAGCATTTGGCCTACATCACACAAAAGGGTGATGGTATTTTCAAAGATAGCACAATTTAAAGGTAATTCATAGATGTGCCAGAAACCAAGGTATCATACAAGAATTGAAGGAAGTGTGGGGTGGAATTAGGTATGCTACACTGTTTTGAATCGATTATTGGAATTGCCTGTTAGTAAGAAAGGAACAGAATGAGTTGGATATGAATTTGGCATATACAGCAGCTTACTTAATTGATACTAATGTCATTTGAAAATCTATCAGCTAGCAGATTAATGAAATGTTCCCTTTTGGTTGCAGTGTCTGTCCACATATTGTGTTATCCCTGCTTCGCTAGCCCAGAGACGACAGAGAATCTGTAATGCTGCAAACACTACTGATTAGCGAAGCCGGTTTTGCAAAGATCAGGGAGATTCCCTCTTTTAAATAATGCCAGTGCCAGTTGATTGACATTCATGCAAATGAGCTGTTGCAGCGTTTAACTCAATAGAAGCCACGTGCCTGCATACCATTACTGCATTAAATTATGTAAATCATTCCCCAAGAAAATGCAATTATAAAATAACAGAATACAATCTCAGAGGGTGTCAGTCTGACAAGAGGCAGCTCCGGCTGCAAGCAAGGAGCAGGATTTTGAGTGCCTGCAAGACTGAGTCTCACTGGGGTGCAGCCTTTTGATCAGATCTTAATTTGGCTTCATCAATGAAGCACCATGGAAAAGGTTGCACATAAACCAAAACCAGGACAGAATTTTTTCCCCTCCTGGGTACCCTGCCACATGAACTTGTTCGGCGCTTCCTTGGGATTTACTGAGGCTGCTACAGTAACATGGACCAAACGCCACAGTTTAGCTTCCCAGAGGCTCACACCACCTGGCATCTGCTTCGGGCCACATACAGTTTGCAAACCCCGAGTTTTACTTTCAGATCTGGGTTCAAGGCTCATTGATAGTCACTGCCGGACCCGGCTGTAATGCAGTGTTGCTAGTGCTGGCCTTCCTGCTTGCCACATTGCTCGCCTTCTGTCCATGTAACATGCGGCAGCTCAAGTTGTCTCCCTCTCCTGCTGCTCAGGCCATGCTAATCCCATTTTTGAATCCCTTCATTGCCTACAGTTCACCTACCGTATTGAATCCCAGTTTCTCGTTCACACCTGCCTAATTCTAATCCTGCCTACATCTTTACTCTTATTTCCCCCTACTATGCTCCCCCCATTTCATAGATTCAAGGACTGGAAGGGACCTCGAGAGGTCATCGAGTCCAGTCCCCTGCCCACATGGCAGGACCAAATACTGTCTAGACCATCCCTGATAGACATTTATCTAACCTACTCTTAAATATCTCCAGAGATGGAGATTCCACAACCTCCCTAGGCAATTTATTCCAGTGTTTAACCACCCTGACAGTTAGGAACTTTTTCCTAATGTCCAACCTAGACCTCCCTTGCTGCAGTTTAAGCCCATTGCTTCTTGTTCTATCCTTAGAGGCTAAGGTGAACAAGTTTTCTCCCTCCTCCTTATGACACCCTTTTAGATACCTGAAAACTGCTATCATGTCCCCTCTCAGTCTTCTCTTTTCCAAACTAAACAAACCCAATTCTTTCAGCCTTCCTTCATAGGTCATGTTCTCAAGACCTTTCCTCCCTGTCCTCTGTTGAATCCCCCACAACTAGCTCCCATCTTTCTCTCACTACTGTCATTGTGTCCCCTTCCATGCCACTCCTCAGGCAAACAGTGCTTCTTCCTGTGTGCCTAACAACCACCTCTCTTCAGAGACAGGTTTCTTCTAGAAGGTTTTTAAAAATAATCCACCTGTGAAGAGTAACACACAAAGTCGTGCACCACTTGGAAACTGGATCTTCAAAACCTGATTCATCCCAGGCATTGTGGGTCTGAAACGCAATATGTGCTGTCCTATTTAATTGGTGAGATCATGGGAGCTGGCTTCCTGTTTCATACAGCAGCAGCCACAAGGTCAGTACTTAACAGATATTGAGCCATGCTTAATTACCCGAGTAGTTATTCACATGGTTTGAAGATGTAATGTGAGGCTTAAGGATGGACTCTAACCCTAATCAGGACACAAAAAAGCCTACAGGCAAGTTGGGCCCCAAAGAGGTGACTAAGAGATTGAGCACTTTTTTCTTCCTTCCTTCCTTTACTTGGATCCTCCTTATCTCTGGGGAGGGGAAAGCAATTTTTTGTTTCTTTGTTTTTGGGGAGGAGGGAGAGGACTCTGTGCGTGCGAGGAAGGGAAGTAACCCAAACTGTGGTCTGGGGGAGGGTCTCAGGGGGCCCTAATCATTAACAGAAACACAAAGAAAAAGAGTAGTGAAGCTACTTCTCTCTAGAGTTGTGGTCTTTACAGAAAAGTGGTAGGAAACCCGCCTTCCACTTGCAATGTGAAATGTTGGACACATTTTCCCCACTCACGATTTCAGGCTCATTTCCCTGTGGATGCCTCTTCATTACACTAAGTGCCAAAAGAGTTAGCAAGTCCAGAGGCAGAATTAAATGAAGAAATGGCATCCTTGCTATTTACATCTGAAGTGGATGTACTCTGAGACCAGCAAGTTGGAAGAGGTAGGCACACTGCTAAAGCCGGTCAGGAATATTTTGACAACTTTTTGGGCATTGAAACCGACACTTTCATGGGAAGGAACGCAACCAGGTTTGACTAAACTGTCACCAGGAAAGGTTCCTTGAGTCCAGGATAAAAGATTCAAGAGACATTACTGCTGATAAATTATTTGCAGCACACCCAGTCCCTAAACTAAAGAAGTAAATGAAAGCAATGGCAAAGTCTTTTGAGGAAACATGAACATCTGGTCCAAGGCAGATGACACTTCTGGAAATGATGATCATGTAAATCACTCGTCTGTCCACACTTGGAATAAAGAACACATTGAACGGATGATATATGGACCCAAGCTGCCATTTCAAGGTGATTTACTGAGAAATAATCATGCAGTTCACATCTGCAGAAGACCCACTATAATACACTGGTTCCTTCTTGTCTGTTCTTTTTTTAAAAAACAAAAAAAACAGGAAAATGCCTGATCCAAAGTAAACTAGGGAGCAGGGAATGATGCGTGTCATGTTCATAACACTCCCAATGCTTGGACAAATGGTCAGAGTTTATTATAGATCTGTCACAACATTCAGGGCAACCTGCTAGCTCTGCCCTACCTAGATCCCAGCTTAAAGTCATTAGAAAATATCTGACTTGGGGCACTCAATGATATGAAAACCTAAACACAGTGCAGCCAACCTGCTGCAGCAATGTGGAGTTCAGTTCACCTCCACATTTCGGAGTCAGTGTATCGGATGAAACCTGATTTAATCTCACAGTGTGCTTCAAATCATCCTGTTCAACAAGTATGCAAGGATGCTGAGGAAGATAGCAAGGAAGTTTGGGCTGTGGTGTTATCTGTAGACAGGCGAGACACAGCAGTACATCTTTTTCATTAAACCCAAGAGCTGCAGTGTCTGTGCATTCTTAGCACCTGGCCAATAAAAGAGCATGCATGACAGAGAGCTGGTTATGGCTCAGTGCAGATAAGACAGAGCTGAAGCGGATTGGTAAGGGAAAGCAACTAAAGACTACGGCAGGGTTGGTAACTTCTCTCACTACTAAGAGGGCATGATCTAGGAATACTTCCAGAACGCTGACTGTATCCGAGCAGTAGTTGCGAAGGGCTGTTCACCCCCGAAGGGGCTAAGGGGAATCAGAAGGGGCTAATGAATCAAGCTGGTTGCATCTGGGGGGAAATTTAGTGACTGACATGCACTAATTGAAGATGGAGCCCATCTGGGCAGGAGTAGGCAGGATCTTGTATAAAGCCAGGAAGTGAAAGCAGAAGGGGGCTGCAGGATAGAGATCTGCAGTTGCCCTCTGGGGATAGTGAGGAGAGGAGGAGGAAACCTGGAAAGGGGGGAGCAGAAGCTGGGGGGATCCTGAACCTCAGGGAAGAGGTTTACCCAGATGGGGGGTGGTTAAGGAAGCCTACAGATGGTGGAGTAAGAAGAAGCCCAGGGAAACAGCAGCAAGGGTCGAGACAGTGCAGACCCTAGCTGCTGATGGTAGGGTCACTTGGCTGGAACTTGGAGTAGTGGCAGGCCCGGGTTCCCCTACCAGCCACTGGGAAGTCTTGAAAGCACAGTCTTCAATGGGAAGACTGCCTGGAATGATACCGGGACAGCTGGTCCTGTGATGTTGTTACCCTGGAAGGGGAAAACTGTATAGTGACCTAGCCAGAGGGCCAAACCACAGGGAGGAAGCACTGCAACTCCTAGAGAGCCAGAGGGGCCACGGAGCAAGCAAGGGAAGGAAAGGGGCATCAGACCACGCAGAGCTGATCCCCAGAGGCAGCCACAAGGGGGTGCCCCAGCAGTGAATAAACCCCATGACAAGTTGGTGGCAAATACAGGCAAAGGATCGTCCCGATACAAGGGGAGTGTGAGAGAGGTCATAGTAGGAAGGAATAGGGAAAAGGTGACTACAGAGCTGCCATGTACGGAAGCCTTCTTTGCAGAGGACAGATAAACCCTCCCTCCCTTTGGCGCAATGGGGTGATTCAGATGGTGCTAGGTTAGCCTTTTATTTTGCAGATTGTGTTATAGGATTTTCTGTTGGTGCGTGTGTTTTTTAACTTGTTGTATATACATCACTGAGACATTGGGGACTGGGAAGGTCAACACTACCCTCTCCAAATTCAGTGCCTTTCTATCCTCTGTCCATATGGACTAAAGATCCAAAAAATAAGGACATATTAAGATACATTATAAGCACACTGATAAGCGTTGCTTCAACAGTTGATTGTGACTATTTAGTATTATGGCTCCTTTCAGGTGACTATTCCTGCAAGTAGAAGCTGATGGTTATAGAATGAAAGTTACTAGAGCCGGATGAATCTTGAAGGGTACTGGAAACATCTTTGAAATGTGCCAAGTACTGGTCAGACTAAGACCAAATGTTTCTTTGCCTACATTTCCTGTTATTGTTGGATCCTGTTTTTGTCGATGGATCGGGGCTTAGAATTCAACTGAATTTCCAGTGGTATTGTAGTACGGCCTTGTTATACATTATTTTCCAGTACTTCCAGGAATAATGTTTGAAATTCCAGGTTCTAATATCAATATGATCAAGGTTTTGTTTAACATCTGTATGCAAAGAGAGGGAAGGATTCATGGGTAAACTGGTAAGAAACAAACCTGAACTGAAACTTTGGGGATTTGAAAGAGTTTGTACAACTATTTTTTCTTCCCCCTCCTTGCCCTCATCCCCCTGCATTTCCTGAAGTCAGGACCACAGTGCCAAAAAGTGTGTTATAGTGGAGTAGCCATCGTGACCAGAAGCAGAATACATTAGGAAGCTCACTCAAAAGCCTGTCATCATGAGGTTTCCAACCCTACTCTACAGGCCCAAACGGCTTGGATGGGTTAAATTAATACATAAACTTTTGCATGGTAGCTGAATCAAACCTGCAAATCTATCAAATGTTTTGTTCAGCACCAGTAATGAGTCTTATACATAGAGTTTTGACTGGGCGTTTTTATGAGGGGGGGAATGGAACCAGCCAGCAGACTGAACAGTAGCTGAAAACTCCAAAGCAATGCCAACATGCTTGAAAGGTCAAATTTAGATTTATATACAGCATAAACATTGGTCTATGTAACTATCCCCTCCCTGACTTGCCCAAGGTCACAATGTCAGAGCTTGGAATAGAAATCAGGAGAAAAAAAACTGCCCTGAATGACAACATAACACTTGTAAGAAGAGTTGACTCACTGCTGGTGTGCCCTGTGGTGGGAGTGATGACATAAGGTCGTCTCACCTAGCACCCCCTTGCTGACAGCCATTCCAACCCTGCAATGGTCTACCTCTTCTCATGCCTCTGTCCTCTGGCCAGGTCACTTTAAAGTGTCACCCCTTCCAAACTATCAGTGTCCCATATAGACACAGTCTAATCACCAACGGGGACTCTTCCACCCACGCTGAGTACCTCTGCAGTCCCACCCTTCTCTCAGAATAGTGTGTTCCCAGGCTTCCACCCGGTGTCCCACAACAGAATGCAAAACCCCCAAATAAACCAAAACTGACTAAAGCACACTCCAGCCATCCCAGCTTGGGCTTTTGGTGCCACTGGGTTCTCCCCAGCTCCCCGTTCCTGTTGCAGAAAACTGACCCTCCTCCCTCCCCCCACCCCCCCCCCACACACAGGGCCACTGCCCAGGAGCCTTGCTCTTTTCCCAGGTCCAGCTCTTTTCCTACAGCTTCCCCGTGGATCCTCTCCCAGAGTGAGGGAACTCTAACTCTGTTCCTTCTGGGCCTCTCCATCCTGGGTTCCATTCCCGGACCCTCCCCTGTAGCTTTCACTTTCTTCAGTTCTGAAGATGACCCAGATGGGTCTGACAACAAATCAAGCCTGACATACCCTCCAGATGCAACAAGGTGGATTACTTGAGCACTCAAACGCCTCTTAACCCTTTGTTCATGCGTGCAAGGTTTTCACCCAATCACATAGCAGACACAAAAAACATTCCTGACTGTCTAATAGTGTAGTGTAGTTTGAATCCGGAGTCCTAACTCTGTTCTCCATTGCTTACTCGATAGGCTAGACTGCCTCCTATTTAGTGACAGAACATCTATGGCTCCTCCAGTTGGACAAACTAAATGGTATTTGAACTTCACCTTCACTAAAGTTACTCTGCCCTAGCATCAAATCCTGGTCCATTTAAGTCAATGGCCAAACTCCCACTGACTTCAGTGGGGCCAGGATTTCACCCCTAATGTTTAACAAGGAATTCGTTTCAGAGAACTGTTTAAGATCTAAAACCCCCTTAGGCCGTGATCAGAGTTTGAGAAGCAATAATCGGTAAATTTGGACTTGAACCAAAGCACTGGGCCCTAGGCTCAAATTTTGGGAACTTTCTGATCCTAATCCTGACTTCTTGGTTCAAGCTCCAGGGAGTGCGCAGAGGGCCGTAGGATGTTCTGCCAAATAATTTCAAGCGGTCAATGTTTCGTTGGTTAGCCTTTCCCTTCCAGAGTGTAAAATTAACCAACTAAATTAGTCCAAGTTCAGATTTATCGAGGATCATTCACTGAAGCTATGCACATTGATGAGCGAGCTAGAATTCTTTTATATACATTTTGTATAGCTAAGTGGAGCAAGTGGAGAAAGTTATAAATCTCAATCTCTTACTGGGAGCGTGGCTGCACAGCACACAGGGAAGTTTCCTTTCTGAAGGAAACACAAGGCATCACGTGTCAGTGGCTCTTTGGCAAAGGGCTTTTTACATGAATTTTTTAAGTTGAACTCTAGCTTGAAGGACTCGAATGGAGAATCAACAAAATCAAAACCGACTTTTAGAAGGGCAAGAAAATATGTCAACAAATATAGTACGTGGGGCTTCACCTTGTCAAGATTTTGGCATGCACAGGCTTCAGGAAACAAAGAAATCACCTTTTGCCATTCACGCTGAGAAATTTCACAATCCTTTTGAAAAGGTACAATAAAGTAGCTTGTAACGTCAAAGCTGATAAGCAGCTCGTGGATGGGGGACAGAGCCTCCCTCGGTTTTGCAGTGCTCTATTTTGCCATGAAACCAACCACCAGTAACACTGATCGCAAATAAGCTCTTCAATTACAGAAAGATGTTCTTATGCTCATGTTCTTTGCACTGGCAGCTGGCTTATGCGGAGACAGTCTTGAAAAATATGCCAGCTCAAAAATAATGATTCTAGGGAAAATTCCTCATTTGGTACAAAGTGGCATTATCTAGTTTAATATTAGGAAGGATTAAGCCACATCGGACCACATAGAAACGCCATCCAAACTAGGACCAAAACATTCTGTAAAAGATTCAAAAAAGTTGGTTAGCTGTCCCCTCCCCCAAACACACACACTTTCAGGCACCTTCGCACTTCAGCATTCCAACCAGGGAAGGGAAAGCAAGGGAAAGGAAGTACCAAAATACCAGACCCTGGAGAGAGAGAGAGAGAGAGAGACAAAAAATTAAGAGGACAGCTGAAACTGGCATGAATGGGCAACATACCAGTTGTGACAAAGTTCCTCCTCTATCTTGGTGGGTCCTGCACTTACTGGCGGATTTTCTTGCCTCAGAGATTCACCACGTGGGTTGGGGAACAGCCCAGAAACCTTCCCCTCTGGAAGAACCCACAGTCCAGGTCAATTGGGAGGTTTGGGGGGAACCCGGGCCCGCCCTCTACTCCGGGTTCCAGCCCAGGGCCCTGAGGACGGCAGCTGTCTATAGTGCCTCCTGTAACAGCTGCATGACAGCTCCAACTCCCTGGGCTACTTCCCCATGGCCTCCTCCAAACACCTTCCTTATTCTCACCACAGGACCTTCCTCCTGGTGTCTGATAACGCTTGTGCTCCTCAGTCCTCCAGCAGCACGCCCTCTCACTCTCAGCTCCTTGCGCCTCTTGCTCCCAGCTCCTCACAGCACAAACTGAAGTGAGCTCCTTTCTAAAACCCAGGTGCCCTGATTAGCCTGCCTTAATTGATTCTAGCAGCTTTTTCTTAATTGGCTCCAGGTGTCCTAATTAGCCTGCCTGCCTTAACTGGTTCTAGCAGGTTCCTGATTACTCTAGTGCAGCCCCTGCTCTGGTCATTCAGGGAACAGAAAACTACTCATCCAGTGACCAGTATATTTGCCCTCTACCAGACTCCTGTACCCCACTGGTCTGGGTCTGTCACACAGTAGACACACAAACATTCCTGAAAGTCCAATATATACACATTTTCTCAGGTGCCCCCTAGTGTTGGTTCCAATTTACACAACAAATTACTCAAGCTGATGTTTGACCCGGCAAGAGTCAAGGGCAATTTCCCCCTTCTTACAAGAATATTAATTTGGTCCATTAGTTGATGTTAAGAGCGTCATTTAAAAAAATAGATCTTTAGATGGTTCCTATTTAAGTTAGGGCAATAAGCACGGCTTCAGTTTTCATTTTTCCCTCCCTAGCAAAATTTTGGTAAGAGCTCTTCTGGATAGGTATCAGTGAAATTCTACAAGTTGTATTCAGCATGTATATAGGATACTTAGCCACTTAAAAACCCATGATCTACAGCAGGGGATCTCAAACTTCATTGCACCGCAACCCCCTTGTAACAACAAAAATTACTACATGACCCCAGGAGGAGGGACCAAAGACCGTAACCTGAGCCCCACCACCCAGGGCTGAAGCCCTCAGGCTTTGCTTTGGCCCCAGGCGGTGGGGCTCGGGCTTCGACCCTGGGCCCCAGCAAGTCTAACGCCAGCCCTGGTGACCCCATTAAAATGGGGTCACGACCCACTTTGGGGTCCCAACCCACAGTTTGAGAACCGCTGATCTACAGTGTAATTCTTCTCATTGGAGAGGAAGAAATAAGACCTTGCTGAGAAAACACAGGAAACAATCAAACTGTCACTCATACAACAGTCATAGCACAGTGCACGTTCCAGGCTATTGTGTCTCTTGAATGGGTTGCATCAGGAAATAATAAGGACCAGGTATTAAAGAGGTGTTGTAGGCAGAAGACTGACACCGGACAAAAATCCATCCTCTTATCATCAGTATCTGTTCTCCATGTGTCTTCTGATTGTATAGACCTGATTCTCCTCTCCCTTACAGCAGTGTAAGACAGGAGTAACTCTGGTGAAATCAATGGAGGTTACCCCCAGTGTAAATGGCGTGAGGAATTGTGCAGAACAGACAGCAAAGTGTTATTCCACCTCATGCATCACCAACAAAATTACCAGCTAAATTCCAGTCCCAGAATCTTTACTGTTGATGATGATGCAGAAATAATACAGCTCGAATTTTAGACACCAGGTTGAGCTTACGGTGCTGGCAGAGAGCGAAACCATGTTTTGACTTTAAAATTGAGCAAATCTGATATGGAAGTTCACTGATGGGAAAAAAAGTATGGAAGAAACAGATTTCAAACTATCTTTTTGAAAAGATGAGTTGGCGCAAGGCAAAAATAGCTAATGCAATCGGTATCTGACTGCCATTGTTCGATTTAAGTTGAGACTGCTGTAATGTTCGGCAGCTGTGTACAAGACTTTGCAATACGCGGTCAAGATACAGGTCTGAAAACACACCAAGAAATAGCTACTAACTTTCACAAGCCTTAAGACCTGGAAAGACAGTCAAATGTAGTTACTAGGGTAATCCTTTTTAAAAACTGGTATTTGTTTATTCTTAGTGCTCATTAAGGGCCCGCTTCTGCCACCTTTACTCACTGAATAATACTTTACTACACATGTAGTTCCACTGATTTCAACAAGGATTCTGGCAAAGTAAGGTGCTACTCGATGTGGGTTAAGGGTATTCGAATCTGGCCTGAAATAGATTGGATTAACAGCCCTTGAAGATAGACGTCCTCTTTCTATCCACCAAACTAGGCAGCAGCCGTCTCTGTGCTGTCCTGCCAAAGTGCCTCAGCCATGAGCTAGAGGGAATAGTTCAGTCTCTGACAGTCTTTAGTTGCTCTACTGGGATTACCAATCTTGTAGACTCTTGTCTGACCAATCTTGTAGACCATCAGTTTCAGATGTACAGTCCTGTTTACTAAAGGGCTTGTCCACATGGAGCAGCAATGCAAGCTATGGGTGGATGATTTCTAAAGGGCACTAACGTGTTGCACATTAATTGATTCACCCTGCTGGTGTGCACTAGAGGTTCCCTGGTGTGCTTTAACGTAGCATTAGAGCACAGTAGGGAATCCTGACAGCACAGCAGCAGGGTCTGCATGGACCAATTAACATGCAACATGTTCGTGCACTTTAGAAATCACCTCCACCCCCACCCCACCCATTACCTGTGTAGACAAGCCTTAAGAGTTGGACTGGGACCAGCAGCTCATTCACACAGATTAACAACCACGGGTGTGGTTGAACAGTGAGGACAAAATGTAAAATTGAAACTTTCGTTAATATTAGTTTTTTTTGTTTGATTTCACCACTTTGAAGCCCTCTGACATTTACAAAGCTTGGAAACTGTTCTGCATGATTTGATACATGCATTTAACTCTTATGACTTGGCTGATCAGTGTCAATGCTAGAGCATCAAGTGCCAACACAGGGTCCTTTTTGATTATTTTAGAGTGCATTCAAGTGTGCTAGGCACGTCACAGAAAACGCATCAGAGACAGGTACTGGGCTTGGTAGACAGGTGAGGATACAAGGGCAGGGATCCGGAAGCACATAAGTTAGTGATAACATGATTTTGGTTTGCTCACAAAAGCAGTGAAATTTTTTCAAATTCTGAATAGATTCAGGACTTGTTCACAAGTGCTTCACTAAGGCAAAGTTTGCCAAATTTTATATTTGACCAGCTTTAGTAACAGCTTTCAGTGACTACTGGCTTCGTCTATATTTGAACCAGTAACTACAAAGGTCTCATTACCAATCCCCAACACTTTGGTTGTCTCCCTCAGCACAGTCCTGAAAAGACGGTTGGGTGCACTAGGAGAATATTGACTGGCACTTCCTGGAGTAGTGTCTATATCCCACTAACCCCAAAAGGCTTTCATAGACACGGACTATTCAAAAAAGTAGCGGAGAAAGCAACATGAGGGGGGTTATTACACCAGTCTGCCTTTTTTTGTAATATGAATTTCTGTAAAACAAGCTAAACTTCATTCTCTCTCCTGTCAAGTATTTTCCTGGAAGGCATGGCATAAAACACACATCTTAGAGTGCCTGACAGTATTAAAACAAACTTAAATGGGGGGGAAAAAATGCAGTCTGTAAATAAATTAGAGCTGGCTTTGCAAAATGTGATAGGGTATTACATATTGAGAGGTCAACAGCCGGTCTCCCATCCTGGGGGCAGGCACATGGAGACCAAGCACTTTGTGAAAGGCAGTCTCTCAGGGAACGGTGCCAGCTGTACCAATCTCCACAGTGCTGTGTAGCTCTGGAGGGCACTCTTTGGAAGAAGTGCATGTGAGGGTTGAGAACCGGGGGGGAAAGGGGCGAAGAGGAATACAAATCAGGATCAAGATATTTTCTGTGGTTAATTATTAAACGTGCTGCATGTGAAAAGCAGCATCTTCTCCAAACAAACAGATGAATCTCAAGTAGGAGTAGAGAGGGTATTTTGCCTCTGTGTGTGGCACTGGCATGACAGCTCCTGTCCAGTTCTGGTGCCCACAATTCTAGACGGACGTTGATAAATTAGAGAGGGTTCAGAGAAGAGCCAGGAGAATGATTAAAGGAGTAAAAAACATGCCTAATAGTGATAGACTCAAGGAGCTCAATCTATTTAGTTGAACAAAGAGAAGGTTAAGGGGTCACTTCATCACAGTCTACAAGTACCTACACAAGGAACAAATATTTGATGATGAGCTCTTCAGTCTAGCTAGATAGCTCAAGTAATAATAGCAGCAAAGGTGCGGCAGCTCAGGTGGTGGCCGCTCAAGTTTGGACCCACAATCCCGGGCGGGCAGGCCCTTAGGGTAAGCCAGGGTGTGAATCCACAGAGCACTAGCTTGCCGTGCAGTAACATCCCAAGTAGACCCTGACACTGCACTGAAAGTCCCGGAGTAGACCTTGTGCTCTGGGACTTTCAATGCACTGTATCAGGGTTAGGTGACCAGGTATCCTGATTTTATAGGGACAACCCCGATATTAGGGACTTTGTCTTATATAGAAGTCTCTTATCCCCCCTCCCTCTATCCCTATTTTTCACACTTGCTATCTGGTCACCCTAATCAGGGTTCACTTGGGATGTTACTGTGTGGCACAGTAGTGCACTGTAGATTCACACCCTGACTTGCCACACTGTAACTTGCCCTGTAGACAAGCCCTAAGACATGTGTCTCCCACTACGCCTTTCAGTGACAACTACTAAAATTCTTCTGCCACTCCAGCTTGTACCATCATTAGTGTGTCTTGAATGTATCATTTGCACCTGATTCCAGGCCCAATCCTGTAGTCTTTACTCTAGAAAAGCTCTCATTAGCTTCAAGGATATCCTGGAGGCCAACGACCGATGAGGTGCTCTAAGATCGCAAGCCCTTTAAGGCAAGGAGCATATCATAGAATCATAGAAGATTAGGGTTGGGAGAGACCTCAGGAGGTCATGTAGTCCAATCCCCTGCTCAAAGCAGGACCAACCCCAACTAAATCATCCCAGCCAGGGCTTTGACAAGCCGGGCCTTAAAAACCTCTAAGGATGAAGATTCCACCACCTTCCTAGGTAACCCATTCCAGTGCTTCACCACCCTCCTAGTGAAATAGTTTACCCTAATATCCAACCTAAACCTCCTCCACTGCAACTTGAAACCATTGCTCCTTGTTCTGTCATTGCCACCACTGAGAACAGCTGAGCTCCATCCTCTTTGGAACCCCCCTTCAGGTAGTTGAAGGCTGCTATCAAATCCCCGCCCCACTTCTCTTCTGCAGACTAAACAAGCCCAGTTCCCTCAGCCTCTCCTCATAAGTCATGTGCCCCTAATCATTTCCATTTCCCTCCGCTGGACTCTCTCTAATTTGTCCACATCCTTTCTATAGTGGGGGGCCAAAACTGGATGCAATACTCAGATGTGGCCTCACGAGTGCTGAATAGAGGGGAATAATCACTTCCCTGGATCTGCTGGCAATGCTCCTACTAATGCATACCCTCTCTGGTTTTGTAGTGCATTGCTCCCTCTGTCAGTGCTTACTGAGTACTAACACAGGGGATGCTATTCCAGACCCCATCCCCAGAAGAAGCCATCTCACAGCTGTTAACTTGCAAATCTCCATGTACAAGCAGCTGCCAAGTGAGCAGAAGCGATCTCTGCTTTTCAGTTTGTGCTGTGCTGAACTGAAGCAATGCAATATTTGTAACATGACGAGCAGGGTTTTAGGTCTGGCAGGGTCCCACAATCTCATCTTTCTTCCCACTCCTGAGTGTCCCCCCCCAGACTCTTCCTCTCATCGTGTAGGCCCATTAACCACAAGCAGAGGTTTCAGGAGGTCAGCTTGCTCCCTTCACAGCCTTGCCCTGCGCATACTGAGTACCTAACCCCATACCCCCAGAACTGGCTCCTCTCCAGCTTGCAACAACCACACTTTACTTTGGAGACAGGCACCTCACTCTGCCCCCACTTCTGCCCAACGTGCTCCCTTTTCACATGGGGAGGGTAACGTGGCAGCACGTTTTCGATCCTCTCCACACTGCAAAGGGAAGCGGCTCTGCTCATTGATCCTGGAGAGCAAAAGCCACAGGAGAATTCAGAGTAGAAGCACTGGGGTCACCGGCGGGAGCCGGAGTGTTGGGAGAATCCACTGGCTACAAATCAGCCACCCTGTAAGGAAACTCTCACCCCACACCCAGCCATGGGTTTGTGGGCCCCTAACGCTGCCCCCCCCCCAGTGTAGTCATGGTAGAAAGGATAGCGTTATAAGGGGAGATAACAAAAGGCCCAAGTGACAGACAGACATCAAACAGCCATTTGGGCCTTTGAAAAATCTCCCTCCTCATTGACAGCATGGGATTACCCCTGAAAGATGACAGATAGTCAAAGCAAACTGGTTAGAGCAACAGACTAGGAGTCAGGACTCCTGGGTTCCGATTCTTCTGCAGATTCAGGTGGTGACCCCAGGCAGCGCGTCTAGTTTTCAGAGGTATTGAAATCAATTGAAATGAGGTGCCAAGCCTGGTTAGCGGCTTCTGTAAAAACACACGAGGTGCAAATCTGCATCTTTAGGCCATGCAAGCAGTTCCCTGCACCCCAGGGTGTTGCAGGGGTCCAGGCTTCTAGCGCCCCCTAACATTTATAGTTCTGCTGCCATCAGTGTCTTCTGTGCCCTACCCCTCCAGCCAAGGTGCCTGTCAGCGCAGTCCCCTTCTGTGGTAACCAAAAGAGTCCAAACAAAGACCCCAAGTCCTAGTGACCATGTAGCAGGCCTTCTGCTCTGGTCCAAGCTCAACAGTCCTTGCCCCTCTTCTCCCAAGGCTTATACCACCCCTCTGCGGGGGAAAGGGGGTGTCAGAGGGGAACCCAGGCCCAGCTTCTCCTCTGGGGTCCAGCTCAGAGCAGCTAGGGTGTGTTTCTTATGATCCCTCACTGGTTCCTCAGCTGCTTCCTAGCTTTGCCTGCTTGCAGCTGTTTGTCCAGCCCTCTCTCCCAGCAGTTTTGCTTTCCATGCAAGCTTTTCCCAGTCTGCTGCTAAGGAGCTTTCTTGGGGGTGCCTAGCCCCTCCAGGCAGCTGCCTGGACCCCTTCACCCTTGCTGCCCTCTCCCTTCAGGGCCAGTCGCTAGGAATAAGCTCCCTGCTGCAGCTGTCCTCTCTGTTCTCCCCCATTGGCCCTGTACTCCTTCCTTTACAGCATTCGCCCAGTCTGGTTCTCTCCAGCTGGGTCTACTCCTTAATTAGCTGTCTCTCCTCCAGGCCACTGAAGGGGCTAATTGGGCCCTCAGAGTCCTTCTGTTAACCTACTATTTGCCAGTGTGGGGCATATGCCCATGACAGGCCCCTAAATGCCTTTGAAAATCTGGCCCTTAACCTCTCTGTGCCTTGTTCTCCCTAACTATAAAACTGGGATAATGCTTTCTTGCAATAGCTACACATGAGCCAAGTCCCACCCTGTAATCTTCCAGTACAGTGGACTTAAACAATTTTGACTTGAGGACTGTGGGATTAAATCCTAACCAGGGCGGTTGGCCCACAGAAACCATGATTCCCTGGATCACCACGTAGCTCCACCCCCGCCTCCCAGGAAGCACGGCTTCCACATTGCACTGTGAATTCCAGAGGAAAGGGGTCCTCATGGTGAACAACCTGCCAGCGGCTCCCTCTCATTTACATTGAGTTGGGCTCCAACTCAAGTGCCTCTGCTGATCGTAACTGTTGTCACACCACACGGTGAGTGCGGCAGTCCCATATGTAACCAGATTTCTAATTATGCAGAGCTCACTTATGATTAGCTGAAAGGTGCTGGAGAAGCACAATGTGTTATTAAAAAGCCTTCTGGATCAGGTGGAAGCACAAATGTGCTCATTTAAACCAATGAAACACAAAGTATTTGATTCAGAATGGAAACACTAGCTAACTATACTTCCACACGGGCCTTTTTAACCTATGCAAAAAGCAGAGGATGTGTATCTTGGGTGTCATAAGGGAATGCAGCTCTCACACTTCGTATTTTGGGCTTGCATTACATTTGAAGGAGTATTTTATTCCCTACAATATCTTTCCAGAGCATTTCAGAGCAAATTAGGCAGGAAAAAATGCAATTTGATGTCCTTCTGACTTGGGGGACTGAGCGGGGAAAGTAGTACGCATTTCCACTGCATGCAAAGGAGTAATTAAATGCTTCCTATAGAAGGGAAAGGTTGTCCCTCGGACACTTCTGTCAATCTGTATTTAGCAGACACAGCAGCCTCCTCAGTTCAAACACGGGAGCTCGCATTCTTCATTGAAGTGACCTTAACTGTCAGCCTAGCCTGCCCTGTTCAATATCCAGAGCTCTGCTTGGAACATTACGTGAACATGTGTGGGGATGGGAAGATGTACAAAGGAAAGGCACAGTGAGCCAGCAAGCCATTGGCCTCAATTAAAAAATTAAACAGGTGTCCAGAGACTGTCAGCCTAAAGATGGAGCATCTATATTTAATTAAAGGGATAAGTTTAGCAGAAAATGCCACTCCAGCTACTGTCAGAATGCATGATTAATTTGCGAGAAAATACCCAGTCCTGTCTAACAGAAGCAGACAGCTGGGGGATACATATTTACACAATAGCTTGTTACTTCTTCAAGATATTACCAATGACCCTGGGCTTAGCGTCAGTGCATTAAAATGAAATTTTCACATCTGGTCTTCTGAACTCTTATATTTGCTGGAGGCTTTTTGAAGGAGCCCAGCGTGAAAAGACCAGGAAGCCTCTGAAAGGCAAAGCCAGCTACCAGTGGAGTCAGTCGCTTTGCCACAATTTATAGTGGTCACACATTATCTCACAATGTCACAGCTCATCAGTCCATCTCCAGGGCTGACAGAAAGCATCACTCTTGCTTAAGCTCATCAGCAGTGTGTGTACCAGACCTCTTTTCCCCTTATACTTCCTAAATTATGTCTAAGTCATTGGCTCCTCTTCCCATCATCGCATTAACGCAGCACCTGCCAGTAATCAACCATTGTTTCAATTAGCAATTTTCATTTTCCAGGGTCTTATAACTCCCCTATTGAAATTCACATCAGGCCCAGAGAATCTTCTGCATGTTAACTGTGAAGTTCAATTGTTAAATGGTTTTAGACGGCTTACTTCGTACCCACAGCCTAATGGGAAAAAACATTTTGCAGGGTCCTACACTTTAGTGTGATCTAGTGCTGTTTGTTTCATATGAAAATACATTAAATCCCAGCTATTGTGAGTACAAGACATTTTGGTCAACTAACAGATACAATTTTATCTCAGAGTTGTGCTTCTGCTCCTCCCCCCATTTTGTATATGATCTGGTGACGGGATGCAGGGGCATTGGCTGTTATCCAGTGAACAGAGGGTTAACTTCTGCTCAGCCTCCCACTTCCTTTGCTAAGGCAAAGGCTGTTTAGTTGCTTGGGAGACAAAGAATGGAGAACATCGGAAAAGAGGATGGATGTTACTCACCAGGTCAACCTGCACAGACCCTCCCCCACACCCCCCTGAGGAGAATTCTGGGGCAGGGAGTTCTTTAGGGTTTTTCCCCCTTATGGAACTGGAATTGGTTTCTGGTTGTAAGCATTAGCCCCTGATGACAAACCTTTGCTGAATCTGTGTTTCTGCTGAGTCATTCCACCAGCTTACAGACCTAACATTTTCAAATTACTATGTCCATGAGGCCTGGCATAGTTGCACTCTACCCCAGAACCCGACTTCCCCTGAACAGCCCAGAACTAACTACCTACATCTCAGTGAAAAATCACCTACATCTGCGGCAGCTTCTGGGCCACCAGGAAGCAACAATATAACAGTGTGATCTTTATCCATGGATGTAAATGGACTGAGGACACCCCTGTAACTTCTGCCTAGCCACTGTCCTATGTCAACGGACATAGATGCAATAATGCAATACACCCCGCCTCTGAATACTGCCCATCCACACAATGGGAAATCCTAGAAGCATCCTTGTCGTTCTGGGCTAGTGAAAGAGCACATCTGGGACACATCCTAAATGAAAGTCAACAGCTCCTCTCAGTGAAACTATTACTACTCCAAAACATGCCAAAGAGCATTTAAGAAGCCATCACTTGACGTAACTGCATTTAAATCCCTTGCTTTCCGTTTCAGAGCAAGCTGGCTGAGAAGTCAGCAAGGATTGGGCCTACCTCCACCTAGATAACAACAGTATCCCTGGATCCATTCCCAACCAGGCTTCAGGCCAAGATGTGGAACAGAGGGACGATCTCTTCTTGGCCATGATACCCATAATCGTATTGCTGCACCTCTCTGCAGTGTCTGAGGTAGGATAGCAGGATGCCATGATCAGCTGTATCAGACACGACAGGGGTTACTGAGATGACTTCAAACGTTCATTGCAGACCACACACACAGAATTGACAGGAGTACCTGCTCCTTCATCTCCCAGTTCCCCCACCTGCGGATTTCCACAAGGTTCCCTCCTCACCCCATCTTGTTCAACATGTACAGGAAGCTACTACAGGAGAAGCAGCATAGACTGAACTGTCAACAATGCACAGGGAGCTCAAGCTCTAAAGCCCCTTCACATCAGAGCCAAACAGCACAATCTCCCAGTTCTCCAAGTGTCTGGTTGAGATCAGTCATTGAATGAAAAGCAAGGGGTGGAAGCTGAGCCCTGAAAAGAGTGAGGTGATCTCATGTCACGTCTAAGAATTTGCCAGCTGTTTATCACCACGCTCCACTGAGGTAGCCTGCTCTTGGATCACTAGGACTGTCTGCAGCCTTGGTGTTCACCTCAGTATACTCATTGCTCAAGCCATGAAAATCCTCTTCCATCTACATTTGGCAGAAAGACTGCCCTCCTTCTGTTGTTCAGACTTCACCACGGCAATCCACACATTCGATCACTTCCAGGCTTGATTACTGTCATACTCTCTACCTAGGTATTCAACAGCCTGAAAGAGCAGATCTTTTGTTCAGAGCCTGGCAGCCCATCTCCTCAACAGCACAGACTACCAAGAGCCTGTCATCTCAGCACTACGCTCCCTTCTGGATTCATGGGTTTGTTGTTAGAACTCCACATGGGACAGGCCCAAGGTAACCCCTCACCCAGCATTACGATGACTGCCTACAACAGCTATATTTTGCTAGAATCATGGAACTGTCAGCCTCAGGAGTTTAACCACTCTGCTAGAGAAAGACTTCTTGGTGACTGGCCCATGAATCTGAAACTCATTCCCAGAAGAGCTAGGGATGGCTACAAACAACACTGCCTTCAAAGCAAAATCCCAAACCTGCTTCTGACTGGGCCACTCCTGAACCCCATCACAAAACAAAAGTCACCAAAAGAGTCTGGAATCCCTGCTGACTAGAAAGAGGAGAGCGAAAAATATATCTGTATGTACACTTCATAATTTTAGGAGGCTCACAGACACCAGTGATGGGTACCAAATTAGAATGTAGAGAGAACAAGGAAATACATTTCTAATAGAGGATACCACAAATCTCTGGGAGACAGATTATATCCTTCTTATAGCGGGATAAACAGAGCAAGTTAAGTGACTAAGCTCTGACCTGCCTGCCAGGCCCTTTCTCTAACCACTAGATCCTATTGCCTCCTATGACCACTTCCAGAAATAGAGGGACTTGTTGCAGCCATTCTGAAGTTCTAGTATTTTCTGAAGTTAAACTTATCATTGACGTGATCGCTTTTAGGATTACCAGGCTTCCCATCTACCAGCTCAGAGGGTCAAAACGCTAAGCTGCCCTCTTGCTTGCTAGTTTATAGCACTTTGCTAATGGATCATTTCCCTCCATGGGGATGACACATTGTCTATTAGGTATACTCTCTCAGTTCAATTACACTGTTTATGTGGATATCACAACACAAGATCATAATCCTATATTTAGCATATGCTGTTTTTAAATGCAAAATGGGGTGACAGTGACTTGCCCCCAATATGTTGATTTTTCTGGTAGGAGCACTTATTACTCATTAGATCACACAAAGCGAATGAGCTAAAGTGATAGCTTTTTTCTACTGTACTTCAATGCCATTACATACATAGAAAGTAATAATCATTTGTCAGACTCTCCACTTCACACATACAGCCTCATTTCCATAGAGGTGAAAGTTTAATAGTTCACTTCAGTGCTCTTATTTTTAAGAATTTGGAGCAATCAGTGCAAATCTCAATTTTTATTTTTTCAGGTGGACTCTGGGCAACCAATCTGGCAGGGCTTCCAGTCTCAAGAGCTCTAGACAAGATGAATTAAAGTTAATTGGGGGTAAAATGAAGCACTTTAAAGTGTGTCTCTGGAGCTCACAAAACTGGAATAAGCACAGACAAGATCTATTCAATTATCTGTGGTTGTGAGATTTGTTTTGTGAAAGCTGTAATATTCAACCCACTTACCAGCTCCGGCTGTGGTCTCATCAGACCTTATAGGCTAAGCCACCTGGCGGGATCAGTGCTAGAATGAGAGACCTCCAAAGAAAACCTGAATATCCGAAGAAATGGCACCAGCGGTTTCACGTATGAGACACTTCCCTCTGACTCAATGCACTAGCATGGCATTAAGGCCCACCATATGGAGAGCGTACGGGTGTGTAATCTTTTAGACGAGATCTAAACCTGAAACCCTGGCAGATCATTTGTGAGCATCAACGTTTCTTTAGTGCTTTTTTGCAAGAGCAGTAGTCTAACACCAGTCTCCTGGCTAAACTGCAATCTAAGCAGTTACATTCCAGCCTACTGACTTCCCTTGTCATCTTAACTAGATACGACGTTCTTCACTTCCTGCCCTACATAGTTGTGCAAATTGCTCTTTGCTCTTGAACAGCTGTACATTTCACCCAGAGGCGACTGCACTTCAGGAGTCGGTGAAGTGAATGCTCATACAGGTACATAGAGTCTGTGAATTTCTTCGGGATACTCCTGGATGAAAGAGTCCCAAAGTTGGCGATTTCTCTCTCACACACACCCCACTTATTCTGAGATCCTGATTTAGGGATCTCGTGTTGTGTCTTAACTTGTCACTTTGCTTTCTTAGAGCACTTGGAACTTCTTGCCACTCTGGCTGGCAATTCTGAGTGGGCGGGTGGTGAGATGCTTGTGTTCTTCTCCATGGACAACATTTTCCTTTCCACTCTGTAATTTTCTAACTCACGTGAACTCCCATTAATGTCAATGGAAACATCACACTCAAGAAGAGTACGATTTGAATACGAAAAAGATCTGCAGCATGGATCAGGAAAGAGAATCGTGCCTAATTATTCTAGCATCCCTTAAATTTAATCACAGCTCCATGAATGGCCTGCTCCGTACAGCTGTCTTTAGTAGAAATATGTCCTAGCCCAGGTCTCAATTTCTCCAAAGTTCAGAAGCAAAGTTTGCTTACAGGCCTCTTTCTAAACTTCACTAGTGAAAGGTGGTGACGTAGGAAAGAAGGTGGGCAAATCTGACACACCAAAGGGTCCTCAGAGCTCATTTACAACCATGGGTTCAGCCCGTACGGCCTCTGACTTCAAACAGGTCAGCCAAGGTTCCCTGAGGAGCCTGTCATTGAAATACCCAATGTATAGCGAATCTTGGGCTTGTCTTTACTGGGAAATCTCAGTGAGTTAGAACACGTGTTCAATAACACAATGTGACCGGATGCCAAGTCATGTTTCCATAGTGTTAGGATACAGGTTAATTAAAAGGATGTTAGTTTCCCCAGTGCAGACAAGCCCTTTATATGCAAAGAATCCTTCAAACCCAAATCACAATAGTGCAAGTGATAGTGACCTCAACATGGTTTAAAGGGAAGAGAGCTTGTAGACATCTTAAAATGTCAAGATGAGCCCAAGCTATGAGGTCCAGATGGAAGGTTTTAGAGCACGTCCTTCTCTACTGAATACAAAATAAATATTCTCTTTTCCCATATCCTGTCACATCACTTCAATGAACAATAAACTAAAAGACAGTTCAAAATAGAATGCAACTGCAAAGCCCCAGATTTTAAAAAGGAAGAAAGTTCCATCTGTCATCGAGAAATCCAAAAATCCAAAGCACCAACGTGGAGTGCACCTGCCAAAAAGGTTTTATTTTTATGTTAAATATTGCTTTAAGGAAGAGAAATGTTCTGGCAGATAAAGGCAGTCAGAAGAATGAATAGCTGAGATGCTCAGACAATAATTCTCTCCTTTGATTTCCTCTGGTGCTGCTGCTATCAGTTAGACAACTGAATAGAAATCAGCTTATAAACAGACCACCAATGCCCGTTTTAAAAAACCAAAACCACACAACAATCTGCAAATACTTAAAGAAATGCAGAATTTTGGTGCTCTCCTTTATGCCACCAGTGGCTGAACGCTGGGACTTTGGATAGACAAAACGCCAGACCCTTCGTGCCCTCTTCTCCACAGCCGTAGTTTACATTCAGACTTCCCTGTGCCCAGTGCTTTGAAATGCAGTGAAATGGAACAATATTATTTTCCTGTCATGCACGTAGGGGCTTTCCGTTCATGGTGCACTTTGGTCTTCATCCTAACTCTGCTCTGACGACACTGTCTTCTTCCTATTTTGTTTGCTTCCTTCCAAATATACGGGAGGGGAGGGAAATATAGGATTGATGTGAGCCTTAGGGGAAGCAGGGTAGATTAGGACTAATCAGGGGGCCTGGATCTAGTGACCCTCTTCCAAAACATGGGGGAACCTAAACACTTCAGGCTCCCCTACAGAGATTCTTCCCCCTCCTTGCATCGGCGTCCTTCTAAACCACCCTTATCCCCAGATGAATTCTGCTATAGCCCTCTCTGCCTTCCCCCAAGGCTCAGATTTTCTCCCTAGTCAGTTCCCAGACTCCTTAACCTTCCTCCTAGGGCATGTTTACATTGAAATAAAAGACCTATGACATGGCCATGGCTGGCCCAGGTCAGCTGACTCAGGCTTGAGGGGCTAAAACCAGCAGTGTAGATGTTCAGGTCCAGGCTGGAGCCCGGGCTCTGAAACCAGCCCAAGTCCAAATGTCTACACTGCTATTTTTAGCTCCAGAGCCTGAGCTGAGCACACCTGAGTCAATTGACCCAGGCTCTGAGACTCAATGCCCCAGGGTTTTGTTTTTTGTTTGCAGTGTACTGCATCTGCATCTACCCAGCCCATGATCCCCCTTAGTTAAGAGCACACCAGACCCTCTGGCTGATTAAATTAACCTTCTTAGGATGTTCTATTTATTTTCGGCTGTGAGTCAACAAAAACCATAAGATCCAACACAGGCCCCTGTCGCTGCTGGTTCTTTATAGTCTTCTTTAACAGCAGCAATTCTAACAGAAGAGCAATAAATTGTAGAAGTACAGGAGAACCACCCCTCCCAGTTAGACAAGCTAGAATCCTTATCTGTGGTCTCAAAGCTCTCCCACAGGAAGTTATAAAGCTTCTAAGCAAGGGACTAGCAAGGGCCACCTGCTGGTCAAGCCCACAGCTAGTCCTGATTAAATCACTGACTCAGAGAAAGAATTAGGAAGGTTTCTTCCTAGGGACACTCTTGGGCAGATTGCTCGCAGGCCAGAAATACTCCTCCTCTGACCCCTGCAAGGCCAATACAAACCCCACCCTTTCCCCTTTACTCCTCAAACAGGTGGTTTTTCCAGGCTCTCTCTCATTACTCAAAGACAGGTGATTTGATCTTTCCCAATCGCCCTCACCGCCAATCCTGGACAAATTGACCCTTGATTCATACAATCTCAACAGGAGGCTTCTTAGGCAGATCTCATCTTCCTGCTCAGATTCCCTGCTGCACTTGACCTGCACAAAAACTGTCTAACTGATAGGTTTTCAATTACATTTTGAGACGGAGCATGGTCATTGAGCATTTGTGTTTCCAGTGGGGTCCCACTGGGAATGGTTCTTGGCCCTACGCTTTTTAACCTTTTCTGTTTTAAATGACCTAGAAGACGACAAAATCATCACTGATAAAGTTTGCAGATGATGAAAAGAGTGGGGGGAGTGGTGAATAACAAAGAGGACTGGTCACTGATTCAGAGCGATATAGATCACTTGGTAATCTGGGCAGAAAAACAATATACATTTTAATACAGCTAAATTAAATTGTATACATCTAAGAACCAAGGACATGGGCCATACTTACAGGATGGGGTGGGGGCTCTATCCTGGGAAGCAGTGACTCAGAAAAAAAAGTTGCGGGCTGTGATGGACTTTGAGCTGAACATGAACTCCCAGTGCGATGTTGTGGCCAAAAGTAGTAATGCGATCCTGGGATACATAAACAGGAAAATCTTACTAGGAGTAGAGAAGCTATTTTATCCCTCTATTTGGCAGTAGTACAACAGCTTCTCCAGTTCTGGAGCCCACAATTCAAGAAAGATGCTGATAAATTAGAGAGGGCTCAGAGCAGAGCCACGGCAATGATTAAAGGATAAAAACATGCCTTTAGTGATTGAGCTCTTTCAGTCTAGCCATTTAGCTTACCAAAGAGAAGGTTAAGGGCAACTTGATTACCATCTGTAAGTCTCTACCTGGGGAACAAATATTTAACATTGGGCTCTTCGATCTAGTAGAGAAAGGTATAACACGATCCAAAGGTGGGAAGTTGAAGCTAGACAAATTCAAACTAGAAACAAGGCATACATTTTTAATTGTGAGAGTAATTAACCATTGGAACAATTTTCCAAGGGTCATGTAGATTCTCCATCACTGACATATTTAAAATCAAGATTGGGTGTATTTCTAAGAGATCTGCTTTAGGGGAATTATTTTGGGGAAGTTCTGTGACCTGTGTTATACAGCAGGTCAAACTAGATGATCACAATGGTTCCTTCTGGCCTTGGAATCTATCAATTGCTTAACTGACCAAGTAACCATGTAGCTTTTCTTGTAAACTTTGTACTCTATTCTTTGTCTTATTATGTTTGTACCAAGACTGCAGGTCCTCAAGGCAGAAATCATGTCTTGTGAGTCTGGGAAGAAGAAATAAGATATCTCTAAGATTATTAGCCACAAAAAGAACCTATATAGTGACTTAAATATCTAACAGATGCACACATTTCACACTGGAGGTATATTTTATTGGCTAGTGTTCTCAAATGCTTAACTCGACTGCTGGGGGAGGAGTTACAGGGCCGTTATCAGGGGGAGGAGTTACAGGGTCGTTATCAGACTTAGTTCAGATTATTTGTATGGCAGTGATGCCTAGAGGTCAGCACTCCTTTGTGATGGAGACAGTCCCAATGAGCAGTAGTCAAGAACAATAGGTTGGAGAAGGACTGGGATGAGAAAGAGGCAGATCCATGGTGAAGTTAATTGACGTAGGGAGTCCAGGGGATTGTTCAAAGGACACAGGGATCTTGCTCAGCCTGGTAGAGACCTGCCCCATTTTAGGATACTGGTCCATCTGCCTGGAGGAAATGTGTTGGTGGTCTTGTTCCTGCTCCTTTTGGATGCGTACTCACATTACAAAACTTACCCCAATTAACACTAATCGGCATGCCTGCTGGCAGACACAGTAGAGCAGTTAAGTTGTAAATGGGCCACAGAGGTTGAACTACCTTATCTCCCAAGCAGGTCCTTTCAGATCTGGGTTGAGTTACATTCACAAGGCAATGCAGGGGAAGCTTGCACTGCTGCTGCCCATGCTATACTTATTTCTTTAAATGCCTTGGTTTTCCATCTCTACGTGGGGATGATGATGCATACCCACCACCAGGGCCGGCTCCAGGCACCAGCCGAGCAAGCTGGTGCTTGGGGCGGCAGCTTGTAGGAGGCAGCATTCCGCCCAATCCTAGGGCGGCACGGCCGCTTTTTTGTTGTTGTTGTTGTTTGCTCCGGCCGCCCTGTAGGGGGTGGCGGCACAGAGGACGGGAGCGCCCTGCAGCAAGCCCGGCAGGGCAGCCCGCGTCCTTCCCTCCCAGCCGACCGGAGCGGTGCGGAGCCCTCCCGGCAGGGGGCATGGCGGGAGGGGCCGCTGAAGCCCTGGCCGCCCCCCTTCTCTCTCTCTCCCCGATCCCTCCCCCTCCCCCCGCTAGCCGGGGCACATCTGCAGTGCAGGG
>NW_020664456.1:1639472-1769313 GCF_002925995.2 Terrapene triunguis | reverse complement strand
TTTTTGCTTGGGGCGGCCAGAAAGCCAGAGCCGGCCCTGCCCACCACAGAGAGGTTTTACAAGACAATGTTTTAAAAGCGCTTTGAGATACAAGACTGAAAGATTTCAGAGTAGCAGCCATGTTAGTCTGTATCCGCAAAAAGAACAGGAATACTGGAGTCCCTGATTCTCCCCACTGAAATGTTATGGGAAGTTGGTTTAAAATGTGGCTCTGCTCTGAAAATATAAACATGGCACCTTCTTAATAGGTCTGAATTCCTGTGTGCATCCAGACACATCTGCTCAATCTACTTTTTATTCCTCTTACCTGTGAAAAGCCATCACGCTATGGGCCTGCTGGCTCTCACATACATCAGAGGACGTTCAGAACCACACATAAGGCCTCATATTGGTCTCGCCAACCGTGGTAGAACTTCATTGATTTTAATGGAATAATTCTTGATTTACACCACACTAAGTGAAATAAGGGGCTTAGAATGCAGAAACTGTATATTTGAACTAGGCAAACAGTCACATTCCACTAACCTACATTTGCTTATTCCATTGACTAGCATTAGTGGGACTACACAGATGTCGTCATACCCAAACTTTTCCCAAGACAGACTGTCACAATGTAGAGTCAGGATTCAAGCTGGTCAGGAATATATCAACATTTTTTCATTGGAAAATGCTGATTTGTCGAAACAAATGTTTTTGCAGAAAGATATTGGATTCAACAAATTGTCAGAAAGGTTTCTTAGAACCAAGATGGAATTTCTGAGAGAGGGCCAGAAGTGAAAGTGGGCCGGTACGATGTACCGGTAAGAAGTGGCTGCCGGTATGGGCCTGTACACAGCTGACATTAAAGTGCTGCTGCTTTTGCCCCCCACACCCAGTAAGCGGCCCTGCACTTTAACATTGCTGTCCCTTTTGCCCCCCCCCAGGGCTGCCGAGAGTGGGGGCAAAAGGGCCATCTGCCCCAGGGCCCAGCGATTTACCGTGGCAGTGGCCGGAGCCTCAGGCCCTTTAAATCACTGCCGGAGCCCTGGGTGGTGTGGGCCAGGCTGCACTGAAGGGCTGGCTGTGGGAGGCTGACCCCAGCCCTGCCCCTTCCACCCAAGGCCACGCCCCTTCTGGGGCCCCAGAGCCAGGCCCCCATACTGGTAAGACTTTTAAGTTACTTTCACCCCTGGAGATGGCACCCACCCCAGAATAGCCAATAGCCCTGTGGTTAGGTCACTCACCTGGGACGTGGGAGATACAGGTTCAAGTGCCTTTTCCAAATTAGACAGACTGGGGAGATTTGGGTCTCCCACATCTCACGCGAGTGCTCTAACCACTGGGCTATTGGCTTTTCTGGAGCCTCTCTCGGTTTGTTTAATTTTTAAATGTTTTTGAAAAAGGTCTTAGTTTTGTTCTGCCTTGGAACAAAAATGAAAATTTGAATCCTTGAAACTTTTTGTGAAATGAAATTCTCGTTTTCCAACCAAAGCAGCTGAACACTTGGCTACTAGGCAAACAACATTTTCCCCCCTCTTCACCGAAAACAACGTGTTACTGTAGGCTAGACTTTTCAATGGCACCTAAAGGAGTTAGACCACTAGTGGGCAACCTGCAGGCCGCACGTGCCCCATCAGGGTAACGCGTTGGCAGGCTGTGACAGTTTGTTTACATTGACCGTCCGCAGACACAGCCGCCCACAGCTCCCAGTGGCCAGGAACGGCAAACTGCAGCCACTGGGAGCTGTGGGCGCCGTGCCTGCGGACGGTCAATGTAAACAAACTGTCGCGGCCCACCAGCGGATTACCGTGACAGGCCGGGTACAGCCCGCAGGTTCCCCACCACTGTACTAGTGGATCTAAATAAAGGGAAAACGTCACAGAACGTGAGTGTTCACTGCCAAAAAAGGAGCATTAAAAATGACAAATTCCAAGGAGCCTAAAGACTACAGCTAAACCCAGAGAACAGAGTTTCCCAGCAAAACCCAGGAAAACAGTGAGTAAACAAAGAACATATGGGATCAGTAGTCAAGTACAGAAAGAAAGCGGAGGTGGAGGAGAGAGAAAACCCATCCAGCAGAATAACCGGCCAACAAGAGCCCTATGGATTTTTAGATTTATTTCCACTATATTGGGTATCTTTTCTATCATCTTGTCTTTAGTGTATTTGCACTCTCTGTTACCATGGTCTCAGTTATTGCCTTTTTCTTTCTACAGATGCTTTAAAAATATATGTCTAAAACCTCCAGTGATAAAAGACTCCAGCTAATATCAAGATTTTGCTGGATGTTAGTCCAAAAAAAGAAAAAAAAATCAATGAAGGAAGAGGGAAGAATGTGTGTGCTCTATTTCCCTCACTCGGCTTTTTCTGATTTGCACCGCCGGGAGAAATCTCTTTTAGAATATTGTCTCATTTATACTGCGAGAAACCTCTCAGCATGCAGAGGGTGGGGTGGAGGCTTTTATAAAAAAAACAAAAAAACATCTGCCTAACCTTCTCCTTACGTTCTCCTCCATTTAGGTTTACACTGGCGAAAATCAATGATAAGAAATAAAATAAATATTTATCGAACTGGCGCCTTTCACTCGGAAGCTATAGCATATGCTGAACACGCTCTGTTTTCCTGGATGTTTTTTTCCCTCCTGCATCAAGCCCTTGTTCTGTCAGAATTGTTTTCATGTTAGTATTAGTCAGTCACTCCCCATGTGTCAGTAAATGCAAAACATGCCTGCTGTGAGACAGAGAGAGCTGGTGCCACTTTGCAGTTCCTCAGAATGCGAGCTGGCGCAAAGACAAAGCTCACACAAAAGATGACAGGCACCACCACCTGCTTTTCCAAACAACAAACAGGGGAAATGACAATGTCTTGGGAATGAGGGTGGGGGAGAGTAAGTAGACTTCAAGAAGTGGAAATTCAGTTTCTCGTCACTGAAGAAGTATGGTATGAAACAGTTACTTAGCAGCCCTGCACTTCACAGCTGCTCAAGGAAACCAACATCTGTGCACTGGGTCAGGTATTACATCCTGGCAGTTGAACCAGGCAGCCAGCTATAGCCTGTTTGTTTCTTTACAGGCATTTCTATGGTGCTCCTCATTGCAGTCTATCAGTGCTCTACAAACGTTAATGAATTTAGCCACAGGACACCACTGTGAAACAGGGAGGCTTTAATATATCCATTTTGACTAATGAGGGAATTAATTTTGGGTGAAGAGGACTGATTTGACAGGAAGGCTGTATGGTTAAGGCCCTAGACTGACTGGGCCTTGGGAATCTGGGTTCACACAGAATTCAGACTTGATCACGGGCAACTCACTTCGGGCCAGATTTTTAAAGATATTGAGGAACCTAAAGATGAAAATAGACACCAAGTGGGATTTGAAATCCAAGTAAGTTAGACACGTAGGGTTGTTTTTTAAAAAAAATAAATCTCACTGGCACCTATATGCATCTTCAGGCACCTAAATACCTTTACTCTGTGCCTCCCCTTCACCATCTGTAAATTGTGGAGAATAGTTCCCTACTTCATGTGTGTGGTGGGATAACACATATCCAGCACTCAGACACTGATGCTATAGACCTTGTATAAGGATCTACACAAAAGCATAACTGGGTTCAAAAAAGAATTAGATGAGTTCATGAAGGTTAGGTCCAGCAACTGATATTAGCCAAGACGGTCAGGGACACAACCCCCGCTCCAGGTGTCCCTACATCTACAACTGCCAGAACCGGGAGTAGACAACAGGGGATGGATCTCTCAAACTTGCCCTGTTCTGTTCCTTCCCTCTGAAGCATCTGGCACTGGCCACTGTCAGAGACAGGGTACTGGGCTAGATGAACCATTGCTCTGACCCACTGTGGTCATTCTTATGTTCTTATACATAGTTAGCTCTGGGCATCCATGGGTGGTGTTTCAAAAGGTGCTGAGCATCTATCACTCCAATTGATTTCAGTTGGAGTTTCGGTGCTCAGCAACTCTGAAAATCAGGCCCTACATGTCTCAAGCGAGGCTCCCAAGCTCAATAGACCCTTAAATGTTTGGGCATAAATCATAGAATCATAGAGTATCAGGATTGGAAGGGACCTCAGGAGGTCATCTAGTCCAACCCCTTGCTCAAATGATTGCCCAAGGTCACACAGGAAGCTTGTGGCACAGTCAGAAATTTAACTCAGAGCTTCCAACTCCCAACCTAATACTTTAGCCAATAGACCATTCTTTCCTGATTTATAATTTTCATATAGCCCATTTTAATTACAGTCTGTCTCCTTCCGAAAGGAAACAAATACTAGTGCTGTACACAGCCGATGGATCAGGAATGAAATACAGAAGAGTTATTTGTTTTCAACACTGCAGCTGATCTTCAATAATCAGAGCCCCAAAACTACCCCTGAGATCTTGGTCAGGTGTTTGACCTTTAACTCCCCATGAAGCCTCCTGTCATGAAAAATGCCACAGAAACATTAATGAGCAGCTGCAGTCAGGGCCTCTGTTTAATCTCCCATCCATCTGATGGCACCTCCAGCAGTACAACGACCTCTGCTTCCACAATACTTGGCACTCACATAGTGCTTTACTTTTCCAAAGCACTTCACAGATATCAATCAAATCATGCTGATTGATTGGCTCAGTACTGATTCAGAGGGAGGAGCACCACCTACTGAGTTAGCAGTACCGCTTCCTTCAGCGCAGAGAAGACAGTAAAGTAGAAGCTATCCAGTGACTGACCTGTCTGAGCTCTCTTACTGTGTGGTGTGGCTGAACGCTATGAGACATCATGATCATGGGGATGGGGCATTGTGGGGAGGGGTCAAAATTGATTTTACATTTTTACTCTTCTCCTGCAAAGAGGTTGACGGCACAGAGGACCATTGATATCAACTGAACTCAGATTATAAAGCCAGAAGGGACCATTGTGATCATCTAGTCTGACCTCCTGTATAACACAGGCCATAGGACTTCTCTGAATTAATTTGTGCTTGAACATATCTTTTAGAGAAACATCCAATCTGGATGTAAACATTTCCAGTGATTGAGAATCCACCACAATCCTTGGTACATTGTTCCCATGGTTAATTACCCTGACTATTAAATATTTGTGGCTTATCTCTAATCTGAATGTGTCAAGCTTCAATTTCCAATTATTGGATCTTGTGATACCATTGTCTGCTACACTGAAGAGCCCTGTATTATCCATTTTCTGTTCCACATGTCAGTACTGATAGACTGTGATCAAGTCACCCTTAATTTTCTCTTTGTTAAGATAAACACTCTGAGTTCCCAGAGTCATTCACTTTAAGTCCAGCTAATCATTTTCATGGCTCTTCTCTGAACTCCCTCCAGTTTATGAGCGTTGACTTGCGGACACTAGAACTGGAATCAGTCTCCCATTAGTGGTCAGACCTGGGTCAAATACAGAGGTAAGTAATGTCAATCCTATTCAATATTACCTTGTTTATGCATCCCAGGATTGCATTAGCCCTTTTGGCTACAGCATCACGTTTGGCTACAGCATCATGGGAACTCATGTTCGGCTGATTATTCACCATGACCCCCCAAGTCCTTCTCAGGGTCATGGTTTCCCAGAATAGAATCCCACATCCTGTAAGTATGGCCTACATCCTTTGTTCCTACATGTATACATTCATGTTTGGCCATATTAAAACAACTATTGTTTGTTTGTCCCCAGATTACCAAGCGATCCAGATGGCTCTGTATCAGTGACCTGTCCTCTTCATTATTGACCCCTCCCCCACTCCTTGTATCATCTGCAAACTTGATCAGTGATGATTTTACATTTTCTTGCAGGTCATTGATAAAAATGTTTTTAAAAAAGCATAGGGTCAAGAGCCAATCCCTGCGGGACCCTACTGGAAGAACACCCATTCAATAATACTCAGTTGGCCACTTTTAATCGATTTCATGTGTGATATGTTGATTTGTATTGTGCTAGCAAGGTTCCATGTAGTCATCTCTCTTTACAGAATAAAGGCTTACCTCTGTTTAATGCACAAGACTAGAGGTCTTCCTAAAACAGATGCTCTAGCTCAACCAGAAGTAATGGGCTCCTGCAGGAACCCCTGGGTGACATTCTATAGACCGTGCTATGGAGGAGGTCAGACAAGATCACTACAACGGTTGGTCTTCTGGCCTCAAAATCTACTAATCTTAATAAAACTCATTCAATAAATACTCATGATTTCTATGAAAATCATCAGATAAAGTCAAATGAGGAGGAGACTGGAGGCTTTTTTGAATTTAGCAATCAACTCTTTTTTTTATTCTCTCCCCTTCAGATGTTCTGTTCCCATTCGAGTACCAATTCATCCTCATCACAGAGGCCCTATGTAAATTCAGCACTCCTTCAGCATGATGCGCCAACCCTACTCGAGCGTTTCTTCTCCCTCAGTGGCAAGGGTGTTGTTGACCAGGTTTACTGCTGCGCTCTATGAAGAAGGTGGCACAGCATCTGCAAGCTCTATGCCTTGCTCAGGTCAGTGCCCTTTGGCTCCAATTCAGTGATGTACTTACAAAGAGTTCCTTATGTGCTTAAAGGGAGGTGCATGCTAAGTCAGGTTCTGAGCCCTTCACTTTTATTAGCAACAAATTCACCCACAAAATAATTATGGAGGAAATTTTCAAAAGCACTTAAGCCACTGAACATCAATGGGACTTGGGCTCCCAAATCCCTTAGATGCTTTTAATCATCTCCCCTATCTACATATGCATATACATGTATCTGTACCTCTGTTTTTCAGAGTAAAGTACACCAGTGCCCTCCCTTCTATCAACCAACGCTGTTCTTAAAGGATAACTGCCAGCTTAAAAGAAGGCTTAGCACAAATGCTGCCTGTAACAAAACACTCTAGGATAGAAATAATATTCTCAGACACCTTTTTCAGCTAAGATTTAATAAGTGAGAAATCAATGTTATAATCAAACATAATATTCATTTCCTACAATAATCCTCTGACACACCACTTTCTATTTCAGCTGATTAGATACACACCTTAAGTAATAGAAATTCCCGATCAGTAGCCCAGGAGTCTGCAAGTCAATTTTTTTTTTTTTTTAACCTAAGGCAGTTATTTCTTCTCATACAAAATGCTTACAACTAGGGAAACATTTGCTGGAATTCTACCACCATCGTGTTCTCCCGGCAGTGGGATAAATGGTGGATGATTACGCTTTTTATGCCTAAGCACTGATCTGTTGGGATTAACAGCAAGACCTGCAATCCTAGCTGTTTGGGGGGCTTTTTATTTTCCATATTTCAATAAGCAGTAGCCAAGAGGGAATTTTAGACCATGCGACCCAGCTAGGGGGTGCGGTAAAGACCTGAGGCAAGAGCAGTGGGACATTGGCAGTCCTACGTGAGCTCTACAGGTTGAGAATGTCTATCTTCAAAAGACTCGCTGTCAGACAAGATAACTTTATATACAAAGATGAAACTGATGGGGTTTTTCTTGTATTTCTGCCTCCTTTTGGCAGAGTAGAAACGCACGCAAGAAGGAAACTAGGGCTTTATGTCGAACTGCAAAGCTTTGCCTTCTTATCGAGAGCGAGCAGCTGAGGCAGCTTCTTCAGTAGTTGGCTTTTTAATTGAAAGATGAGAAATTCTCTTATGCAGTTTGCATGAATCACAGAATTTTACAAAAGAACCTGGATTGTAGGTATTCCTATAATCTGATAAACCTAGGGACAAAATTGGCAGAATCTGCCATAGAGATGAATGAACAAGTTTGGACAAATATGAAGCTCTCCTACTATTGGAATAAAACATGATGTTCAAAAAAAGTTTGGCCAACTCCTCTGTTGTTCGTTATTATTTGTATTAGCATTGTACATAGAAGCAACAATCAGGATCCGATTGTGTATACAAATATGTAAGTAAAAGACAGCCCCTATCCTAAATGATCTATCCTCATTTTCACAATCGTCTGTACTTCTTGGTTCCATCTAGAAGCAGAGGTGCCCAAAGGCCAGGAGAGAGGCTGGTCTGATGGTATTTTTGTTTCAACCACATATAGGAAGTACCCAAGATTTCACAAGAAAGCCTGTTCCTGTGAGAGTTATGCAGGCACAGTTTAAGCAGTCAGACTTCAGTCTGCTTATCTGAACCGCAGCTGGGCCTGAACTGATTGTTGTCGGGTGAGTTTTCTAGTTACAGAAAAAAAAAAATCAATTACAAATTCCAATGTGAAAGTTACATTTAGTAAAACTAAGGGGCTTCATTCTCTGAGTGGAGAGGGTATCTAGTTGCAAGACCCTAATTGTTCATAGATTTAAGGCCTGAAGGGACCATTAGATCATTTAGTCTGACCTTTTGTATAACACAGGCCATTGAATTTTACCCAGTTACTCCTGTATTCAGCTCAATAATTTGTTTGTTCAAAGCATATTTTCCAGAAAGACATCTAGCATTTTATCCACCTAGCAGAAGCTAGCACTGCAGGGAGGTAGTTTAACGTATATCAGCAGAGAATCAAGCATATAGGGTTGTCAGGCATCCGGTTTTTGACCAGAACGCCCGATCGAAAAGGGACCCGAGCGACTTCGGTCGGCACCACCGACTGGGCTGTTAAAAGTCCGGTTGGCATCACAGCGGGAGTCAGGGGCTAAGGGAGGCTCCCTGCCTGCCCTAGCTGAACACGGCTCCTGGAAGCAGCCACCAGGTCCTTGTGGCCCCTAGGCACATGGGCAACCAGGGAGGCTCCATGTGCTGCCCCGCCCCAAGTGCCAGCTCCGCAGCTCCCATTGGCTGGGAACGGCAAGCAATGGGAGCTGCGGAGGCAGCGCCTGCAAGGGCAGCGCGTGGAGCCTCCCTGGCCGCCGCTTCCTAGGAGCCGTGGTAAGCACCGCCGGGACCCCACAACCCAAACCTCTCCTGCACCCAAACTCCATCCTGGAACCCACATCCCCGCAACACCCTCCCCCAGCCTGATTCCCCTCCTGCATTCCAAACCCCTCATCCCTGGCCACACCCCAGAGCCCACACCCCCAGCCGGAGGCCACTCCCCCTCCCACATGCCAAACCCCTCGGCCCCAGCCCAGGGCCCTCTCCTGCACCCCAAACCTCTCATCTTGGTCCCCACCCCACAGCCTTCACTCCCAGATAGAGTCCTCACCCTACGCCCCACAGTCCAACCCCCTGCCCCAGTCTGGAGCACTCTCCTGCACTGAGCCCCTCATCCACAGCCCCACGCAGAGCCCATACCCCTCCACTGCCCCAGCCTAGAGCCCTCTCCCATACCCCAAACCCCTCATCCCTGGCTCCACCCCAGAGCCTTCACCCCCAGCCGGAGATGAGAGGTTCGGAGTGCAGGAGGGGGTGTGGGCTCTGGCTGGGGACTCTGGGGTGGGGCCACAGATGAGAGGTTTGGAGTGCAGGAGGGGGCTAGGGCAGGGGGTTGGGGTGTTGGGGGGTGTGCAGGGTACAGACTCCAGGAGGGAGCTTGGGTGCAGGAGGGGACTCTGGGCTGGGGCAGGGGTGCAGGAGGTGGGTGAGGGCTCCGGCTGGGGGTGTGGGCTCTGGTTGGGGGTGTGGCCAGGGATGAGAAGTTTGGGGTGAAGGAGGGGGCTCAGGGCTGGGACAGGGGTGCACGAGGGGGGGTGAGGGTGCTCAGGGCTGGGGGTGTGGACTCCGGTTCGGGGTGTGGGCTCTGGGGTGATGCCAGGGATGAGAGGTTTGGGGTGCAGGAGGGGGCTCAGGGCTGGGGATTGGCGTGTGGGTGGGGTATGGGCTCTGGATGCAAGATCTGGGTGGGGCCGGGGATGAGGGGTTCAGGGGAAGGCAGAGGACACCAGATGGGGTTGGAGGCTTTGGGGTTGGGCCAGAGTCCTCACCCCGTCTGCATCCCCAATGCCCTGCCCCAGCCCAGAGTCCCCTCCCACAACCAAACTCCCTCCCAGAGCCTGCACCCCCACCCTAAACCCTTCATCCCCAGCCCCACCCAGATCCCCACCCCAATCCCCTGTCCCAGCCCGGAGCCCTCTCCCATACCCCAAATCCCTAATCCCCAACCCCACCACAGAGCCCACACCCCCAGCCAGAGCCCTCACCCCTCCTCCTGCACCTCAACCCCCTGCCCCAGCCCGGTGAAAGTGAGTGGTGGTGGGGGACAGCAAGTGACCGAGGGATGGGGGATGGAGCGAGCGGGGGCAGGGCCTTGGAGAAGGAGTGAGGAAGTGGCAGGGCCTTAGGGCAGGGGTGTTCGGTTTTGTGCAATTAGAAAGTTGCCAACCCTAGCGGAGATTCGCTTAGCTACACACCTCTCCTGACACCCCCTCCTGATCCCAATATTCTGCCTGCCTTCCCTTATGCTAGGATGGGGGATTCAGGACCAGGAGGTGGTATACTTGGGCAGCGGAGCTGGTGCAGGCAGGTTGGAGACACCTTTGCACCATCTAAGAGAGTTCACCAGGGATAGCCGTGGGCTATTTTAAGAAGATCCACCTAAGAATCCAGCCCAGAAATCCTAACATCTGTATTAATAACAAAGAAGAAACTCCTACAAAATCTCAGTAGTGGGTTTCCCATTGAAAACACTGGAAAATAGAGATAAATAATTTAAAAATAGATAGATTACCATATGGTAACCACATTAGCCCTTGTCTAAACAAAGTGTCACGAAGACAAATGTACATTTATTTATCAATGTTACAGTTACAAACACAGAAAAAAAAACATGCTTTCAGGCTAAAATGGTTTATTATTCAATTAGTGATAAGAAAGAACACAAGCAAAGTCTCCATGAGAGAGCACGGTGTGCGTGTGTCTCCCATACTCCAGCACAATGGAAAACAAAATGGCTGCTACATTCTGTACGCCAGGACTCCTAGACATATAAAGGGTCAGCACGCAGAAAGCAATAGCCACCACCACTTCTTAGTGACACTCACTACCACCTAAATCTAATTAGCTATCAAGTAAGTAGGATTTAGGCCCACTAGCATTGATCTCTGCACCCATAAAGCTACAGTTTATAATGGGTAGATCCTAAGCTGGTGTACATAAGTGTAGCTCTGACTTCAGCATCACTATGTTGTACTTGATTTCACCTGGAGCTATAGCAATTGAGAATCTGGCCTTATTTTTAAGATCAGTCATAATCTGTAAGAGAAAAGGAAATACTTCTTTCTCCAAACGTTGCAAGGCTTGTCCATCACTAATCCGTTCACCTTTGCCCCTTAGAGCTACTGTTCATTAATAGGGCTTTGCAAACTAACATGCTATTAAAGATTTTTCTTTTAAGAAGGTGGACAACTTTCCTGGAGAGAGCGCAGCTGTTAACTAAATGCTTCCTTTCCATCTCTTTTCCCTTCCTCACTCCATCTCCTGCACCTTTTAGGGGGTTAAACTCACTGAAATAAAAGCTTTAAAAAAAAAAAAAAACCCACCACACACAACAGTCTAGTTTGCACCTACCCAGCTACAGCAGAAGAAAATAATTGACTGGAATTTGTTTTCTTTGGCCTGAATGTACCAGCCTTCTCTAAATCTCCCTAACGATAATCCCCTTTTATCCTTCATCACGGGTCTAGTTGCAAAGCAAACTCAGATGCCAGTCATGCATCTACTACAGCATGGTATTGTCTATTGTTCAAGCGATCACCCAAAGCCTTGGCTGCAGGATGAAGCTCAGAGGAGGAGTGCCGAGGTGGCTTGGGCTGAGTTCACAGTGGGTCGGCCTCGTGAAAAAAAAAAATCAGAGTTCTTCAGGCTGCTCTAACTTCTGCCTGCTGCTGATGCCCCCAATATATCAACCAGAGATCAGCAAAGACTATGGATAAGTCCCTGCTCTGCGAGGATACTGCTAAGGTTGGCTATGCCAGCGTTAGGGCTAGCATGCACCAGCACCACAGAATCTGTGCCGTACAGTATATTTCTATTTGCTTCTATACAAGTACGCTTTGTAATTCATTGTAGTGATAAAAGGGCTCTTAACCAATTAGCATTATTTTTATATTACAGTAGCCACCAGAGGCACCAATCAAGGATCCAGCCCTAAACAAGCTGGGTGCCGTAAACAGAGACAGTTGTTGCCTAGCATCTGCCTTTACAGCTTTTACCCTCACATGCACTAATTTTTTCACATTCCTCCAGACACTCCAGCAAATGAGAGTCTCATTCTAGGAAATCTGGCCTGGAATTTAAACTTTGCACCATCCAATGCATTCAAAACAACATTCATTATTGTAGTTTCCCGCTTTTCCTTTATCAGAGGAGAGAAATTCATTTCTGAAAAGCCTCACATAAACCACCAGAACACTATGGGATGTTTGCAAACTGCACGGCTGCCCTAGCTGGAGATACACACTGGTTCACATTAAAACATAAGCCTTGAAAAAACGAACAACAAAAGAAACCATTGTTTGAAAAATGCATGCCCTTTCGTCTCATTCCCCCAGCTGGAGGACAACTTTGTGGCAAAGCTGGAACGGAGTAAACCAAGTGCCTCTCGCTTGTTCATAACTCTTTCCAATTTTTGTATCTTACATCAAACAACATGCCCCTTTATACAGTCGCAGCAAGAATATTTATCAGGAAAAACATAAGGCAGAAAAAGTGGGATTTTTCTCTCCTCTTATCTCAATGTTTCCTGCCTGACATGGTTGCTGAGGTGTATTTCCATGTAATACATTAACATAACTTTATGCAGGAATGTATATGTTTCATAAATTCACTGTGTGTGAGTGGCTGTTATAGCCATCCAGGCCATGCATACATGTAGGCATTGTGCACCATTTACATACTTACTGCATAGATCGATTTTGATGAAGATAGAAGAATCTCAGTAATTTCCATTATACTGTAATCTCTGTAGGCTAGGGACTGTCTCACACTGTGTGTGTGTGTGTGTGTGTGTGTGTGTGTGTGTGTGTGTGTGTGTGTGTGCGCACACGCACACACACCGCCTAGCACAGTAGTTTTCAACCTTTTTTCATTTGCGGACCCCTAAACATTTTTGAACGGAGGTGGAGACCCCTTTGGAAATCTTAGGCATACTCTGCAGACGGCCAGAGGTCCACGGACCATACATTGAAAGCCACTGGCCTAGCACAATGGGGCCACAATGGAGTCACTAGGTTGCTACTACAATACAAAAATGATAATTAACGACAACGGCTAGGAGAGCTACGGCAACTTAGAAAACTCTAGGAAGGAAATTGCATTACAAGATGCACATTTTGACAATTATAGTTCCATTTTCACTATTCGTTTTGAATACTTTAAACTACACTAGTAAGCATACAGCGGTAGGTTTTGGGAAAGGTCTTAGCAGTATCTTTGCCGAAGTGTTGTGAGACATGCCGATTTGCAAAATGCAGACTAGCAAGGCAGCACTGTACAGAAATCCATAAACACTAGCTTTTGCAATCTCCAGAAACACACAGTCCTTGTGCTTCCACTCTCCAAGTTAGTTACAAGCGTTAAACAAATTCATCCTACCTACCTAAGGGGAAACCAAAGCCACGGGGGTTGAATAACCTGCTTAATGCTACTGAATCTAGTGAGAGAGGTGGGATTAGAATTTATGAGTGCCTGGCTCCCAGTCCTGTGTTCTGGCCGGGCACGTGTCTCAGATAAATCACCTTTAAAGTTACCTGGTTCAGGATTGTTCCCAGTCGTATGTTGTCCAGCAATTTGCCCAGTCTAGTGTTAAACCTTCTCTTCCTACCTGGAGGAACTAAATGGCTTGCACGCGTCTAATACACACATTCTAAAAGCATACGCGTTAAACGTTTTTTGTTTTAATTCAAAAGGGAAATTGTCTCTGCAATGAAATACCTTTACAAAGAGTAGAAGCCATTTTCTCTGTCAATTCAATGTCCCCACTTTAAGCTAGAGGGTGGTTTTTGAACCACAAAGAGCAGGCGGAAGGGCCCGTGAGCACCAACAGCAAGAGTTATTACTACATCGCACGTTACAGGCAGATTTTTTTTTTATAGCTGTAGACATGTCAGCAATTCATAGAAATAGCGCCATCTACTGGCACTCTGTGCGACATAGTTCCTGAATTTTGGAAGGCCAACACCACTCACTGTGTCCTGCAAATGGCTTCCTCTGGCCACTCCTTCCACCCGCTTTTAACACTTAACAAGGTGTGTCATGCACTTCCTCTCCACCAGCCCAGCACCACAGACCAGTGCCAAGGGGGGGGAGGGAAGGCCACAGTCTCTCTTCTGCCCCTCCCCCCTTGGAAGTCTAGCACCAATAGCTATGCTAGACACCCGCAGACCTTGTGCCAGCAGTGCATGGACCAGGACTGCAGGGTGTAAAATAGGTGGGGGTCAGGATTCCTAGTCTCCTTTCCACCCCGTGTGTGTCCATACAGGGCGAGCCACAATCTGGACTGCAGTCCATTTTGTAAAGTTTGTGCTACTGAGTGGATTTTGTGAGTCAAGCTGACTTTCCAGTTGATGTGGCTCTACAGAGCTGGAAGAATCCATCTAGTTTCCATTTGGGGTTTCTCAAACATTTGTGGTTTGGACCACCTCTCAGCAGAGGGACTATCTTGTGGATACCCATCCCATTTATGATTGGTGGACCTCCCATTCATGAACACATAATATTCCATGTCGACCACAGCAATTGCTTCCAAGGAAGGAAAGTATTTATTTATTAGGAAAGTATTTAATAGACTTCAGCTGTCACTCAGTGCTATTTAGCATCTGGAAACAAGAATGAGAGATAGCACCATGAGGAGAGTCTAAGCGCCTCAGTTTGGGAACAGCCAACTTGCATGGTAAGAGAAGGCACACGCTTAGAGTCATGTCACACATTAATTAAAGCATTCAAAAATGTCATCCAAATAGCATTTAGGTTCAGGACCACAAACCTACGCATTATTTTTGAGTACAGAAATGGTCTTTGCAAATCTCTTGTCTCCAGAAGGGATATACTACGTAACTTTAAATGTCAGGCAGTTATTATATAAACATAAAATATCCAGATTTGCAGTTTTCCCTGTTCTTTTATGAATCCTCTTTACTCCTTTAGCTGCTTACTCGTTTGCACTTACCTTTTAGTCTGATCATGTAAAAGGTTTTGGAACAAATACAAGGGAAGAATAAAAACATAATGGTTTCTCACTGCTGGAGGGCATAACTCTAATTAAAAAGAATGTTCTTTCTTTTAGCACCCAGACTTCTTTCTCTTCTAAACCTGAACTTTGACATTTTCCAACTGAGATTTAAAACAAGGCAATAATTCTCTACCACAATGTAGGTCTAGCTACACTATACAATGAGAAGAGAAAAAAAATGGGAACGAGGTTTAGGGCTAATGGACACATCGGGAGCTTTGGTTTAGGAGCAGGCAGGTTTGTACATCCCCAAACAGCTCCTAAGCACACATCAAGCACACAGCAGTGATCATTTCTAGGGATACATATAAAAACTGTGTACCTGCACATTATACACATACAAATGAATATACATGCACATATACACATACAAGTGTCTGATTCTGATCTTGTGTAGACTGACGTTATACCTGATTTACACTGACATCAGAAGCAGGCCAAAAAAGGATTGTAGTGTGTTTGGGTGTGTGTATTTATATACACAGAGATGACACTCAAAGCTCGGAGTCAGCCTGATTCTGAAATCCATGAGGGTTTGTTTTTTTTTTATACACACTCCCCTGCACATTGACAAAAACAAACAAATCTGACATTTTCAATCACAGCCCACATAGGCATATGTCATTGTGAACACTGAGGCAATTATTAAATAAAGAGGATTTCTTAATTTATCTAGCTATTGTGCCTAATTATGCTACCAATTCCACTTGTGACACTCCCTTGAATTCACTGGGCTGAATTGTGCTGTTAGATATATACACACAGTTCCCACTGAAGTCAGTTCTCACCTACCCCATGTACTGAAGCACCTATCACGGTTGTATATAAATGTTGGCCCGTGTGTCTATGTGATCATGTATCAGGGGGTAGCCATGTTAGTCTGTATCCACAAAAACAACAAGGAGTCCGGTGGCACCTTAAAGACTAACAGATTTATTTGGGCATAAGCTTTCGTGGGTAAAAAAACCCACTTCTTCAGATGCATGGAGTGAAAGTTACAGATGCAGGCATTATATAATGACACATGAAGAGAAGGGAGTACTTCACAAGTGGAGAACCAGTGTTGACAGGGCCAATTCGATCAGGGTGGATCTGGTCCACTCCCAATAATAGATGAGGAGGTGTCAATTCCAGGAGAGGAAAAGCTGCTTTTGTAATGAGCCAGCCACTCCCGGTCCCTTTTCAAGCCTAAATTAATGGTGTTAAATTTGCAAATGAATTTTAGTTCAGCTGTTTCTCTTTGAAGTCTGTTTTTAAAGTTTTTTTGGTCAAGAATAGTTACTTTTCAATCTGTTATAGACTGTCCAGGGAGGTTGAAGTGTTCACCTACTGGCTTTTGTATGTTACCATTCCATGGATCTCCTGGCAGCACACATTCACTGCTCCTGGCCCACCCACCAAAGCATTCTCGGTACAATACCAGACTAAGACCCTATGGGTAGTGCTCTGTGATGCACCGAAGGCATGGACCTACCCAGTGCCAGTTCTTTGTCACCTGTCTGCCAGATCCTCCACTAGTGTAAATTGTCTCCTGTCTCTTCCACTCTCCTCAAACTATTCTGCCTCCATTGGCTTTCTGGCTGTGCATTCACACAGGGGTTGTGGTGACAGTATCTGAGCTTAGTTCAACTACAGAAACCATGTGTTATTTGGGTGTATACTCCATTAGCCAGCACCGTATGCTGTACTACAGAACTGACTGTCTGAAATTTTACAGGGTCTATAACTAGAGATGACCAGAAAATGTGGGTCCCTCCCCCACTCACCATTGAAAATTTCAACTTTTCATTGGAAAAAAAAATTATGAAAACTGAAGTTTTCAGGCTTTACCTGAAAAGTTGGATTTGGAGCTTTTTGGGGTAAGATGAGACTTTCTGTAAAAACTCTTTTTGGCCCAATCCCAATTTTCTGTTGGAAAAACAAGGTTGACAGAAAATTTTTGTCCAGCCCTATCTGTAACAGCAAGCTAGGAAAAAAAAAAACAAAAAAAAACCCCACAGCCTTGCTACAACTTTATCGACTCTCTCCAGGGAACTGTCCAGCCTGAAATCCTCCTGAAGTGCAGCAAGCTACCCGGGAGGGATCTCAATTTTAGAAAATATTTGTATGTTTATGTAGCACTTTCCATCCCAAAGCACCCGAAAGGGTTTTAGAAACGATATATTCGCCCTCCACTGAAATGCCACCATCTCACCTAAGGAACATGGCAGCGTTATTACACAACAGTAGACAAGATATGGGATTTTCACAATTGTTCAGTAGTGCTCCCGTAATTGTTCAGTAGTGGGGTCAGAGTTAGGCCAACGTTGAGCATTTTTGAAACTCTCTCCCATATATTTTTGACTGCATAAAGTATGCATGCCTGTGTATATCTAGATCTATCTCAGGGGTAGCCAAACTAACTGACCCTGCGAGCTGCATACAACAATCTTCAGAACTTCGAGAGCCACACCTGCAGGAGCTCAGGGCTTCTGCCCTGCAGTGGAGTGGTGGGGCTAAGGGCTTCTGCCTTGCAAGGGGGGGGGGGTGTCGCAGGACTGAAGCCCTGAGCCGCCCTTCCCCACAAGGCAGAAGCCCCGAGCTCCCCCCCCCCCCTGCAGGGCAGAAGCCCCAAGCTCATCCCCCATCTGGTAGGTGAAGAATGAGGGTCAGGGGGGCTCGACAAGCTGCACTACACTGTAAAAGAGCTGCATGTGGCTCACAAGCCGTGGTTGGCCACCCCTGTGATGGACACACATCAATCACACCGTGATGGACACTTTCTTTACTGGAACTCAGAACATTCATAGTAATGAGTCTCCTTAGGGGAGAATCCTTGTGAGGAGAGACTAAGGAATTTGCTTATTTTCTGAGGGCCCGACATTGCATCACATCATACACTATGCAGAGCTCCAAGTTCCAACAGGCAGGCACTGGTAAAGAGCAGTAACATACCTATGGATTCAAACCAAAGTTACAAGCTCCAATCCTGCAAACAGATGATTTAATACAGACCCCTGTGACAATGTGGAATCCTTGTGGGGTGGGCCTACTCAAACATCTGTTTACAGAATCAGGTCTAACATCAGGAGATCCTTAGCTGATAGTTGAATTTTCTCCTTAAAATATATACAGAAATTGGTGCAGCTCAACAGATAAGGGAGGATTCAAGTGATCACAGAGTATTTTACATTGCAAATATGTTTTTCACCAAAAAGTCATCCAACTTTTTATGTAACCACTTTTCTCATTTCTACCCTTACTTTGCTTACTTAACCTTCAGTAACTAACTCATAAAACTGCAGTAATGAACACCAAGTCAACAGATTGTGCAGACACGGAGTCAGACGTGTGATACAGAATCATCTTAGTTATTGTATTAATGACTTTTTTGGAGATGAAATCCTTGCGCTATATTAACTATGTATTGCTTTGCTTGCAATTGACTTAGCGTTGCAATGGTGCTTGTTCGGAAATATTAAAAACTACTGCCTACTTTGTAAAATTATGAGCTGAAAAGTACCATCTCTGGGATTTTGAGGAGGGGAAAAAATTGTTAGAAGTTTATTAGGCCAGAACCTCATCTGGTGTAAACTGGCATAGCTTTGTTGGAGCTATGTGAATTTACACCAGCTGAGGCTCTAACCCAAAACAAATGATTGGTTTAGGTATGGAATATAAGCCCCTAAAGCAAGATAAAATTACTTTGGAAATGTTTGCTTTAATCATCAAATAAGGAACAATGATGTCCAAATTGTTCCGAGCTCAGAAACTACTACCCCTCATCCTCACCTGAGTCCGGTCTACATAGGATCAGCTCTTCAAGTCCTTCTCCATTCCAGTCTGTCCTTGAAGCATTTTCTCAAACTCTACAGCTAATTGTATCCTTTTGTATGACCTCCATCCATCTAGCTTTGGGTCTTCCAACTCTTCCCTTAACCCTCTTCTCTTAAGTTTAATACATTGTTTCCTGAATATTCTTCTGATCTTCTTTTCACATGCCCAGACCATCTAAGCCTGGATTCCCTCAGCTTGTCTATAATTGGTACCACCTTCACACTTCCCCAAATTCATTTCTTTCAAACATGGACCACCCTTATAACGCCAAGCATCCATCTTAACATTTTCTTTTCCACTGTATTCCAGAACTGGTCCGGTCTCTCTCAGTGCCCAGCATTCAGGGCCAGTCAAAAGTGCAGGTCTAATTACCATCTTATAGACCTTACTTTCCAGTTTGATAGGCATTCTTCCATGGGTGGCAGGTATAAAGGCCAGGGAAGGCTTAGCCTTCCCTGGGACTGCCGCCAACCTGCGGCTGGACACCTGGGCTGTGGTAGCCCCACCCCTTCTCTGAGGCCCCCACCGCCTGCTGCTGAACTGCCTGTGCCTGCCTCCTATCATGTCTCCTCTACTCCACACACACCCCTGAAGTCCTTGCTGTTCGCCGCGTCCTCCTCGGGGATGAAGAAGTGAGGAGGGACGTGGAGAGCCGGCGGAGTGAGGATGCTCCGCCTGGCACTGGGGCCGGCGGCGGGAGGAGCTGACACTCGGGGCCTGGCGGCTGGGGCGAGCGTCTTGGCCAGGAGAGGGCCTTCTGGACCGGGAGGGGCTGGCGACTTGAGGAGCCGGTGACTCGAGGAGCCAGCCCGGTGCTGCAGCTGGCCCTCTCAGGTGGCCGGGGGCTCAGCCCAGCACTGGCAGCCAGTGGCTTGCTCGGGGGAGGGCCTTCAGGGGCGGGAGGAGCTGGTGCTTGTGGGGGGTGGCCCGGCTCTGGGCCAATGCTGGCGGTGGACCACAAGTTGAAAAAACAATGTTCTATGGTAACAACCACCTTTCGTGGACCCCTTATACCTAAGTCCACGAACCCCCAGGGGTTCACGGATCACACGTTGAAAACCACTGCTCTACATCTTCCACTTCCTCTTTGCTCTCCCCCATAAGCACTACATCATCTGCAAACAGCAGTGCCAGTCTCTGGCGGTTTTCTGCAAGTACATCAAGCAACAATGGATACAAAAAGGGGGTTGGTGCTGAGCCTGGATATGCGCTGACTCTTACTAGAAACTGTTCAGTTTCTCCCCATGGCCTTCTAACAGCACCCTCATTATACGTCCTGAATGAGTCTGATATAGCCTTCAGATACGTGTCATTCTCACACACCACCAGATGACTTCTCTCAGAATGTGACCATAAGCCTTCTCGAGTTCAATAAATATTATGTGCAGGGTTTTCCTCTTTTCTCTGTATTTTTCCACAAGCAAAGGTAGAAGCCATTGTTAACTTGCCTGGCACAAAAAAACCTTTGCTTATAGTTCAGTAACTAACAATATTAATATGAAAATGGGGTACCATGTAGTAGCATCAACAAACTACACATCTGCTACTTTTAGTTTTAAATATCAATGAATGGGAAACACTGGATAACAGCAAGTCAACGGCAACATAAATTCTACCATCCCAGATTTCTGCATTGAAAATCAGTTCATTGACTAATGTGCACAGGGGGACCAAGCTCCATCAATAATAATACCCAGCATCAAGTAGTATTTTGGCAAGGAACTAGCATATTCCTAGAAAGTGCACTTGTCGTTATGGATGGTGCTGCTGAGTTGAGAAGGTTTACAAATGAATGACGTACCAGTATTAATACGCACACCTATGCAATTGGCCACTTACCATGTTGGCCCCACAGACAAGTAAATTATCTCTGTATTTTAGAGTTTAATCTGCCCAGCGGCAGCACTGAAATGCAACGCAGCGAGTTAATTATTAGTTAATATGACATGTTGCCCATAGAAACGTTCATACAGGAAACTTCATTATGATGGTCCATGATGGAGAGCTCAGAAGCAACAACAGCTGGACAGATTATAGCCAGTTTGGAGGTTTCCTGCACAAGAGAAGACATGCTTTCTAAAGAAGGCTGAGGCAAATCAGAAGACATAATGTAGATCAATTTCTCCTGCCTTTCCTGTTAGAAAATCAGGCAAGTGGAAAATGCGGAACTGCCCCTTTTCCTTAGGTTTTGTGTCTCAGCATCTCTTCTTGCACGCTTAATGCCACCGGCTTGTGGCAGGAAAGGAAGAAGGAAAGAACAGAGAGTCAGAAGAAATCTGGCATGCTTTGAAGGTGGTAAGTGGCCACACAGCCAGTCCTTTAACTTTCTTCTAGTTCGGTATTTGAGAAGGAGCTGGACACTCATGCAGAAGATGGTTACCTTACCATCCATAGCATAAGGATTCTTGGGTGCTTTACAAGGATCTTACAAACACAAGGACGCATGGGTGCTGTATAAGGACCTTTACAACCAGTGCCCACTGATTAGTTTATCCCGCACCAAAATGGAACCACTGGAAATGCAGCAGCCAACAAATGCTTGTCAGAGGTGGTGAAGACTGGAAGCTGTATGTGGAAATTGCATAGGCATTTGTAATTACTTGGCTGGTCCAAAATTTTCCAGCCAAAAAAATTTTAACAGCCACAAAACCCAGAGAAAACAAGAATGATTTATTTGCTTCATTTCTTTTTCTGTTCACCTCTAACAAGTATGTGAGCCAGAACATTAGGACTAATGCCCCAACTCCTCTGAAAAATGGCTACAGGATCTTTAATGATCACACGTGCTTAAGATCTTCATTTTACTCTATCAGCCGCACAGCGCCCACTACCAGCATGCTGGCCATTGTTTGAAGCTGGTTTAGAAAAAGGATCGCCACCTATGGAACACCAACACCACTTCTTGCCATATCTGTTTTTTCTCTTGGACATTTCCCATCCATGCACAACTTCACCTGACCAGTGGTGTTTAAAGGATCAAATGAGATTATGGGTAAAACTTTCAAAAGCACCTCAGGAGCTTAAGTTCCATTTTCAAAAGTGATTTAGATACATAATAGATTTTTAAAGATTGTTCACAACTGATATTTTCATCATACAGGTGTTTTGTTTTTACAGCTGGTATTATCAAAGGAGTCTATGGCTGCCCCACTCCCACAGACGTGTAATTGGATTGGGTACCTAACCCTATTGGGCCCCTTTGAAATTCCCAGACTCGTATTTTTTCTGGAAGCCTCATGTTTACAGAATCAGGGCACTAACAGAACGAACTACATCCCTGGATAAAACTGATAGCATAGCATCTGTGTCCCTACATATTTCTGTTCATACACCTTCAGTCCTTACCAATGATATCTGTGCTAATCCAGCTGTATCCCTTTGCAGCAGACACTGCCAATTTCAACAAATCATAGGTTAGTTTTGCCTATAGAGAAATATTCATCAGTGAAAGAGATGAGACCACCAGATTAGTTTCCATTGGTAATCGACAGTAGGATAGAATTTAAAGCCAGGTTTCCACCCAAAGAAGGCTGCATAGAGCCCATTATGCCACCAACACAAGCTCTCACATGTACTTCACAACTATTCCCCAATAAGATGAGATACCTCCACAATTACTTCCCAGTACAGTACTTCGGTATAAGTAAGATGTTTGCTATTACTGTAATACCAGTGCAACTTCAGGGTTGTAAGTGAAAAACAATGATTTGATATTAATTACAGTCCCGTAATTGCACCAGCATATTGACTGGGCTTGTATAATAATTTCAGCGTTAAAGGGGCATGTCCTTTATGCAAGAGATGTACCATAATTATGTATTTACCATACGTTCAAAGTTAAATTACTCAGAGAAATATTCAAGATGTATCGTGTTCTCAGAGTTGCAAGAGCTCCTATTGGTGGCATAGTGAGTGCTAGCCAGACTTTCCCCCATGAAGACCCAGATTTAGATACTGTCCTAGTATAGCTCAGACTCGAATTTGGTAATTTCCGCTTTTTCCCTCGTCACCATCTTTCTGCGGATGGCATGCACCCAAGCAATCAAGCAGAGTGACTAAATCTGGGGGGAAAGCTCCTCAAGTGCAAAGCTAGGCTTCCCCCAGTTATTCCAAACAGTCAACCTGCCAATGCTGTTCTACTACAACACTGTGGAAAATACGGTTTCAGACCTGTGACAAGATGCCTCCTCGGGGCCAGACTCAGCACCGTACTATGTAACCGGAAGGCAGGGAGAGGGCCCTCACTGGGGAACATTCTCCGGTGCAGACAGCCCGCTATGCGCAGCCAGGTGGCTGGCTGAGCACCACCTCCTCAGTGGGCCTGGGTTCAAGGGATATTCCAAGAGGAGGCAGAGCAGAGGAGGGAGAATGCCCTTCAGGGGCAGGAAGATGCATGGCTAAGATGGACTTGTATCCCGGTGATTCTGTGCCCCTGAAACGGCCATTGGAACAGGAGCACATCATGTTGGCATAGCCTGGGGGCTGACTCAGCCTGTGCCCCAGGCCTTACCAGCCCCACAAGCATCTGCATAGAAGAGACGCAAACGGACTCCCCTCCATTCCTGTGCAGGCACCTGCTCAAGTTCAAGGATGTATCTGACTCTTAGAAATCTAAGGGCCAGTAACAGAGATTTCTTCTCTCTGCCACGGTATTTACACCGGTTCCTTCCAGCAACCGGTCTTTATTCTGCGCAGTGCTACAGCCCAGAAAGGTCATCTAATTACAAAAAACAATACTTATTGGATGCATTAATGCTTCTGCAATTTTAATAGCAATACGATCGCTGGGATTTATATTATTTTCCCTTTCTGATTAATTATTTACACAGACAGGCAAGGGTTATTAAGAATGTGTGCGCTTTCCTATGCCGCAAAGAGATTTTAAAAGGGGAAGGAGGAGACATGCAGACACTCAGCATTTGAGCACAGACTGTTTTCATATTCCATGACTCAGCACTTAGCAATGGGTCTGTCCTTGCCCAGCGATGGAACCTCATTCATTCAGAACAAAATTTTGGAGCTGGGACATGTTGGTTTAAATACATTTATAAAGCTACAGCTTTCTTGTTTGCTGGGCTGGTACTGGGGGCTCCAAGGTCAGTCTTAACATAGTCAGGGAGCATCTTCCCATCAGCCCACTCAGATGCCAGACACAGAGGAACCCAGAGCAGCATTGCTGCAGAGAGTCTGACCTGGTGCGAACTGCTTTTGCTAACAAGGCTACACTCAGCACAGGCAGCTGGTTCAATGGGGAAGTTTTGTCTTTAATGGTTTATACGATCTAAGTATTACGCTTTGCATAAGGATCCCCCTGTCCATTGATTCAGAGAGCAGAACAAATCCTACTTGCCAAGACCTGCATGTACAAAGTATGCCCAAGGCCAGATTTTCAGAGACACTGAGCAATCGCAACTCCCATTGACTTCAATCAATGACAAGTCTGTATTTCTGAAAATCAAGCCTAAGGAGATGCCTACACTCCAATACATTTTGCCTGCATCTTTCAGCTCCTCATAGGGTATGTCTACACTACAATAAAAAACCCAGAGCAGCAAGTCTCAGAGTTTGGGTCAAGGGACTCGGACTCACACTAGGGAGTTAAAAATAGCAGTGTAGACTTTCAGGCTCAGGCTGAAACCCGGTGAGGAGGGAGGGTTTCAGAGGCTGTGCTCCAGCCTGAGCCCAACCGTCTACATTGCTATTTTTCGCCCCGTAGCATGAGCTTGAGTCAGTTGACCCAGGCGGTGAGACTCACTACCACAGGTTTTTTTATTGCCGTGTAGATGTTCCCTATGAGGAGTTGAAAGATGTGGGCAAAATTCCTGCTGGCATACAGAGATCAGCCATATCTGATAATGCTGCAAGGTCCAGTCAGCCAGTGAGCCACTTTAATTCTTATGCCTACTTTATGCCCATGTGAATTTCTTTATATATTTAGTGCATTACATATTAGAATCTGTTCGTTCATTTCCTGCAAGCCCAGATTTTTATACAAAACTGTACTGTTATCTCCATGAATTTTAATTGGGGGGGGGAGGGGAGGAGGAAGAGGGAATGCACAGAGAGGGAAAGACAAAATCCTCATGCTTTATGCTGTTCAATTCACTCTGCTTGGAAACAAATTGGTACCACCAGCTTTTAATTAGTTGGCAGCTTGGTGCCCCAATGTTTCTTTATAAAAAAGAATTTTACTCATGAATAATAATTTTATGAAAAAGATATTTAAGGAATGAACAAAAGAGTCTATAGCACAAAATGACAAACACCGCTCTGACTGGGAGTCTGTCATTAATGACACAACAGTCATTTAAAAAAAAACAAAAACCCTATATCATCCAGGAGCTACAAAATACCAGAGAAAGATTGCAGGCAGACGGACTAAAAAAAATGGTTCCAAGTACCCAAAAAAGAGTAAACCCAAGAGAAAATGATAAGAGCAAGTCCCAAGTGGGGTGACCCTTTAAGATCACACAGTAAACTCGAGAGTCAGGGGAGAAGTGGAAAAGTTTATGAGATATGGTGGCAGACGCAGCTCTCTATCTCATATCTGTTTTTACGGCAAGCTATATATCACATACTCACTCCAGGACAAACTGCAGCCTGCCCCTGCAGGAAGGTGCAAATAGGGTGACTAGACAGCAAATGTGAAAAATCGGGACGGGGGTGGGGGTGGGGGTAATAGGAGCCTATATAAGAAAAAGACCCCAAAATTGGGACTGTTCCTATAAAATCGGGACACCTGGTCATCCTAGGTGCAAATGGGGTGTGGGAAGAGGGCACAAGGAGCATTCCTGGATCTCTGCACTGGGAAGCAAGTCTAGCCACAGTTGCAGTCCTTGCTCCTGACTCATGCTACTAGCCTGCCCAAAGGACAGGGGAGGAAATGGCATCATGGCGCACATACACATCAGTCAGCCTAGACATGAGTATACACTACACAACCCTTAAAAGTCACAATGTATCCCTGGGCCTGACTGTAGCGATGCAATGAGGCAAATTCAAGCCAGAATTTTTTCAGCAAATGGAGTGTGTTTGGAGCATGGGTCACGTCTACAGGATGTGCTGAAACACAAAACCAGGAATATTTGCTTACCTCAGCCAGGGAAGGAATTCTGCTGCTGCAACAAGGCAGTGGAGAAGGCTAGCTCTATGTCTGGGGTGTGGCGCTGCTAGGAATTGTGGGTAACCATGCCCTTAGCAGGAAAGGCTTGCTGAAACTCCAGGCAGGGCAGTGTCTAAGGAGGAGTTAGCAGATGGAGCTCTGCCAGAGGGTATGAAAGGCCAGGTCTTAAGAAGTTTTTCTTTTTTTTTCTCTCCATCTTCTGTTATGAACTTCACAGTAGAGTAAATCTCAGGTAGCAGTCAGGCCTGCTGTGTAGGGAACAGCTAAGTATGAATAAGAAACCCTTCCATCACACAGTCACAGAAAGCATGCTTCCCGGGGCTTGAAAGGCAGCTGTGCCTTAAATGATTTGCTCTTTAATGGGCTTTTAAAAAAAAAAATCTGTAATCAGCATGTGAACTCTGAAAAACCATTGGTTTGGTTTATAGAGTAAGCAGCTCTGAGTCTGGCGAACCCACACAGCCTCCTATTCCCAGCCTAGCACACAATTGCCTGATCAGTCAACACTCTTGATGCAATTTTCACATTTGATGTTTTATATTAACAATAATGAACTTTCAGAAGATGCTATCTGACACACCAGGTCACTCTGCTAAAAAATAAAAGATGCACTTTGAGAAACAGAATTATACGCAACATAAACCCAAGAACATAGCACAGGGCAATGGCCTATAAGGCCCCAGTCAGATCTGCATGGGCATATTCTTGTGATTATGTGTAGTCCACTGAAATCACTGAGGATCTGCATGGGCCCAGGAGTCTACCCACACAAATCCGCTTAAAGGATTGAGACCTATGATAGGCCCACAGTACCCCCCTCTCATGGGAACACCTACAGAAGCAGGGCTAGAAAAAAGGAAACGCGTCACAGATCTCCTAGAGGAGTTTCCCCACAATCATTGAATCATAGGACTGGAAGGGACCTCAAGAGATTATCTAGTCCAGTCCCCTGCAGGGGAGATGGTCATCACCAGATGGAGCAGGCCACAGTTCTGCCACCAGAAGCCAACAGGTCCTTGAGACTTGTCGAAATCCTAGAGGATCTGGAAGAAGCAAGACCCATCGGCATGGAGATGCAGTCTCTCCTCACTGGCTGTGGGGTCCAAGGAGCCATGCTACCCAGGGTCCCCCAGGCTTCAGCTACCTTTGGGACCTCCTTAAAGTGGGGGCTCCATGGAAAAGTCATAACCGTATCTGTATTCCCTTTCCCTAGTAATCTGCATGGGGCTGGTGGAATACAGACCTTTCCCCCCAGAGTCCAGCTCTCAACCTGCCACCTCCTACTTCAGACCCACCTACTATTTAGCCCTGGCTACCTCATGGATGCCTTCCTCTCTCCCTCATGGGACATTCACAGACTGATGAGCTCAGGGGAACCATTTCAATGTGGCACAGAGTAAACTTGAAGGAAGGGCTGGGGATTCAGGAAGCACTTTTGCAGACAGGGAACCAAACCATACGGAGTAAGGCACTGCATGGAGTGAGTGCCATATTTCAGTTTTACATGCTCCTTGAGGTGGGAGTGAATCAAATTGTCTTACAGTGCTGCCATCACTTCATTGACTGGGCACATGAGAATAGAGACTGAAAGTTTTAATACCAAAAGGGTTAGATGGGGGCTTTCTGATGGGGCACAGAGAAAGAGGGGTTTTTTTTAAGATTCAAGTGCAATATTAGCAGCAGATTGACTAGATAAGGTTTAGTTCTGATCCCAGTGCAGAATGGAGTTTTGGATGAGCGTTCACCACAGCCTTAGCATCCTACCACACTGCTGAGCTATGTAGGGAATTAAAAAAAAATGAATGGAGATATGCTATCTCCTAGAACTGGAAGGGACCTTGAAAGGTCATTGAGTTCAGCCCCTTGCCTTCACTATCAGGCCCAAGTACTGATTTTGCCCCAGATCCTTAAGGGGCCCCCTCAAGGACTGAACTCCCAACGCTGGTTTAAGCAGGCCAATGCTCAAACCACTGAGCTATCACTCCCTCTCAAGCAGTAGTGACTGTCCTGGTATTGGTCAGACCTCTCATGTGCCAACATCCCAGCTTGGGACACAGATGGATAAACAGCCCCAAAATGCAGGGGACAAAAAAAATTTATGAATGCAGGAAATTTTAAAGGACTCATTCCTTTAGTATAACTAGCTCTGTCTTGAACATTGGCTTCATGATTCTTTATCTCTGATGTCAATAATTATCAATGACAATATGCAGGGATTAGAGATGGGCAAATTTTTTTATGCAAATAACGGGAGGGTTTCTGAAAAATACAGATTTTTGGGGTGACTGAAACTATTCGCAAATTTGGGTCAGTTTTGGTGAACTGTTTTGGTCAAAAAACAAAAACAAAAACAAAATGTCAAAATGGTTCATTTTGGAAAAATATTTCATTTCAGAATTTCCCTATGTTTTCTTAAAAAAAAAAAAAAAAAACATTTTTAAAAGCCAGAAAATGAAACATTGAAAAGTTTGGGCTGAATGAAATATTACATTCAACCCAAAACACATTTTTCCAACTTTTTCATTTCCTTGAGAAATTTGAATTTTTTAAAAATTTCGGTTCAATCTGAAATTAGTCCTCCCCCGGCCTCCGGATTTTTCATTTTGGCTCCAAAAAATGAAAAATTGGTTATTTGCCCAGCTGTTGTGGTGGGGGAGGGGCCCAATTTGCATGGAATGTAGGTCACTTTGGTACTAAAGTGAGTGATATCCTTCAAAACGGGGGGCACCATAGTGTATCATGATCAGTGAAACTCCCCGGAGGGACTAATATGGGCTGGACACTAGTCCACGAACTGGGAACAAGAGAAGTTAAGCACCTCAGCCAGATGGGCAGAGCAGTGCACTGGGTTTAATGAAGTTCCACTTGCCCCATGAACACACACAAAGTCTGTAGTGGAGCCACTGGTTACTCTAGCTACAGGCCAACTAGAATGGCACTGCAGTGCCACAAACCAGGTCTCAAGGCCACTCACTCAAATTTGGCCTGGCTGCCCTTCCACCATGACGGAGTGTCAGCCAGACCAAATCTGCCACCTTAGGCCTATGAGGAAAGGGCAGAACACTGAAGTTTTGCCTAGGATGGCAGGTGGTTTTGAGTAGCCTCTGAGTGGAGCAGCAAATTGAACCTGGGTCTTCTGAGTGGTCACCCCAACCACTGGGCCCATCTTCTGCTTGTGTCTCAAGATGCCTGAGAAAGGATACCACCCTGTTATAGTGAGAGCTCGCCAAGATTTCTGTGTTCCTAATATTTCTCTCTGTGGGACTGGCTGTCACTAATTTTTCTCAGCCTCAAAGAAAGTTATCAGTGACTTTTCTAATGCTGCTTTCAGAGCTATTTCCTATTTTTCATGAATCTAGCTGATAAGACTTTGCTGTACCGTATTTACTTCTGTTTTCCAATTCTAAGGAAAAGCAAACAATGCAGAAACCTTTAATTTCGCATTTTCCCCCAGCTGGTAAAAATGATCGCTAGATACGCACGCATCAGTATAATCATCTCCTAAACAAATGGCACAATGACAAACAGGGGGGGAAGAGTACTGCACAAGCTGGTGTTTTCAATTTAGAAAGTATGCATTATTTACACTGCCATTATTCCACTCAATTTGAGTTCACGCTTTAGTCCTAATTTCAGTATAATCAAAGTCAATGAATATTTAATCAGCATTGCTTCCAGAAATTGAGTAATGCCATTAACATAATGTCCCCAGGACTTCAGTGCAGATTTCCTCAAATGCATGGGACTTCCACGCCTTCCCCACCATCCCCTTTAACCAGTTGATGTTCAGAGCTTCACTTCAGCTGGTCGGATAAGGTGGAAACTGTCCACATTAAAAAAAAATAAAGCATAGACATTTCACCACCCATAATGATTCAGCCTAGTGTGGGAGTTAAACAAAATGTGCTGTTTTCATTAGCTCCATCCTAATATAGGAATCCGTGATAATTAAGAGTCCAATTGCACTTATATAGCACCTTGCATCAAAGGATCTCAAATCATTTTGCAAACAATTAATTCTCACGCCACACTGGTAGGCTGGCAGTTGTTATTGCTATATGCATTCTACAGATAGTCAAAATGAAGCACAGCGATGTCAAGTGACTAGCCGATCGCCACCTAGTACATTAATGATCGTTTGGTGTAGCGCTCAGGTGTCCTGATTAACTCCATGTTCCTTTTTCCAACCAACAGACTGTGCTGCCTCCCCAAAACAAGAAAAGCATCAGTACATATTAATATTTATGAACAATGCAAAATTACAGCATACAAAAAACTGGTCAGACATTTCAGAGCTGCTAAAAGTGATAGATCAAAAGCTATACATTTTTTTTAAATGTGTCTGGAGCGTTCTCTAGTCTACACATACACACCCCTCCAGTGGATTTGCATCTAATCTATCAACTTTTCTAACATGACCATCACTATAACATCTAGACTATGCATCCAATTAATGTCCTGTAGCTGTCCTTCTCTGTCTGCGTTCCTATATAAAGGCCTTCACTATGGCACAGGAGTATCTGAAGGGTATAGATTTAAAACACTAGACAAATTCCAAAATTCCCTATTTTAATGCCTAGTTAAAGTTTTAATGAAATCTGAGTCAGTAACTTCGCTTAGGTTGCCCAGAAATCTGAATCTCAATCACTCTTTCATTAGATTAGAATGGATTCCTTTGCACATTAAGCAGGGGAGCTCAAACTAGAAGTTCAGTTTTGCAAATGCTGACAACATATACAATATAACAACTTAGTCAGGCTATGTAAGAATGTGTATCCAGAATGTGGTTCCTATCTGTGATAGGGAGAGTTTCAGTAATATTTATCTTCACTGCACTTTCACAAAGCATCTCGTCTGAAGTCCCTGATCTGATCTGAACTTAGGAACATGAACAGACCGTTGAAGGCCATTGCCGTTTTCAGTCTTTAGTATAAAAACCATGCTACATCTGACAATTGCTCTGAAGAGGTCTGGGAATGCATAAGTGGACACAGTAACATAAGCACTTTTCAGCGTAACAAAAGGTAAAGTACGAAGCTCTCCCAGGTAAAGGAAATGAAGCTAGCAGTAGAATTGTAGGAGGGAGTTGGGTTATGCTTGAATGCACAGTATGTAGAAAACTTCTCTCCAACAACTGTCTTCAAAACTTTGTCATTCCAGTATTTTCTTAAAGAGCTCACAAGCTTTTGAGGGGTATAATTAAGCAGAAAAATGTTCTACAGCTTTGCTGGATTGACAACATTTGGCATTCATTGATCAAGCAATTTGGGGTCCCCTTGTAAAGGTACATGAACAAGCCTTCAGCTGCAAAGCCTGTTTGCAATCTGCCTCGAATTCCTATCCCTCGTCATTTGAAAGGGTTCACTTTTACAGATGGCGAGGAGGAAAAGGTAATACATCTGCGTGTGTGAATGAGAGAGAGCAAAATTTGCAATGGGCTATAAAGGAAAATGTCTCATTTGGCTCACCTCAGCAGCAAGCACTAGTTCACCCCACACAGTGAGCACTAGCAGTAAACATCACATGATGCTAGGGCCCTCATAATCTGCAGTTTAAGGTCTAGCAGCATTGTTTTAACCAGCCTTGCCATTCATGACAATGAGTGATCTGAGTCCAGCAGTGACCTCTGACTGTTTGGAGCTTAAGAAACACACAGGTATTGTAGTCGGTCTCTCAGTAGAGGAAGGTTCTGCCATCTAGTCCACCCAGCATCCTCTCACACTTGACTGACTAATGCAATGGCTTTAGGTGTTATACTAGGGAGACCCCACTACCCTTTTGGCTGGCAGTCAAGAATCATAGAGCCAGCTGTCTGCCAGTGGTATTGGAAAAGAAAAATGGTGAGTTTAGCCTGAATTTGTGGGCTTTACTGAATCCAGGTCAAACTCAGTTATTGTGATATGTCAGAGGAGAAGGAGAAGAAAGGCATCATACATTTCCCTGCTGCAGCACATGGGCCGTGTTAGAACAACAGACATGCATACAAAGATCAAGTATTTGCAGCAGTGTCAGGAGAACTTATTTTGTGATGGGATTCATATATTAGGAGAAAGGAGAACGGGTGCTCTGAGAATGAGAATTAAGCAGGGAGGAAAAAACCTAGAGACAATCTTTGTGGGTTTCCACTATGTATTGTCAATGCTGCAGATAATGGGTTACAAATCATATTGTATAACGGGGAATAATATTTATCCATGAGCGCCTATGTTTTCCATTAATAGATTAAGGTAGGTTAGTACTGAAATACTTATGAACTACACTGATGCACTGATGATGGGCAGCCATGCAGCTGTAATGGTTCTGCACATTAAAGATATAGGCCTGGTCTACACTACAGAGTTAGGTCAACATCAGGCAGATTACATTGATCTAACTCTGTAAGCATCTACACTCAAACATATCTCCCACCGATGGACCGTGCCCACGACACCGACTTGACTCCACCTCCGCGAGAGGCGTAGTGCTTAAGTCGACGTAGTTAGGTCGACGCAGCGTCGGTGTAGACACTGCCTTGTTTACATCAACTGTTGCTGCCTTTCAGAAACTGTGCCCACAACGCCCCACACTGGCAGTTAAATTGATGCAAGTGCCTCTTGTGAGGATGCCCACCGCCAACACAAGCAGCGCCATGTGGACGTGTAAAACCGATTCAACTATTGAGGTGGCTGTACGTCGACGTAACTTAAGTCGACTTAATTTTGTAGTGTAGACGTGCCCATAGTACCACGTGTTTTGCAGTGCAAGACTGTAGCAATCTGCTACCTGATGTGGAACAGACATTGCTGATAAATAGATAAAGAGGATCAAATCCCATACATGGTGTGTAGCGCTCTCCTGGGCTGATTGATCTGTCTCTGACAGATACCTGAGGTCTCTCTCTGTCTCTCTCCTTTTTAAAAGACTTTGGTAACACTTGTGTAGCTTGTCTTGCCAATGTAGTGTAACTGAACTGAATTAAATGACTAGGTGGATTGTGGCTCTTAACATCAAAACTTTCATCTCAAGGGCCCAGACCCTCATAGGCCCTGAAAATCTACATAAAGTCCAAACACAGCAGAAGAGGTTAGATCCTACTGCTGTTTGTACAGCACCAAGCACGGTGGGGTACTGGTCCATAACTGGGGCTCCTACGTGCTACTGCAATACAAACTAACTGTCGGCACTTGTGCTACTACTAATCTGACACCTTTCACGCCCTCTAAAATCACCTATGTGCTATTCTTAAAAGTTCTGATTTAAAAACGTGCACCAACACTTTGTAACAACTATGAGGACTGAGCGTGTATAACAAACATTCATTTATGACATCTCTCACTGTTCAGTGATGGGAGGTAATTATTACAATACACATTTTACATTGGTAAACAGAAGCACAAACAACTGACTTGCCAAAATCCACAGGTTAAGTCAGTGGCAGAGTCGGACAAAGAACCCAGGCATCCTAGAACCAAACATTTATTCCTCTCACGGTCACACATTCCTATCCTTCGGAGAATAGATTTAGCATTGGTCTGTGTTTTATTTCCACCGTCTTAATTGTTTTCCTACTAGTGAGGGCTCATTGCATGTTTATTGATTGGTTTTTAATCCACTAATTGTCTGTGGTTGTGGGCTTATTTAATTACGATTCAAAAAAAGGCCTGGTAAATTGTCCTAGAGAAACATCACAGTGCAAGATTCTTTGGCAATGATAGCTCAGAGAGAAGTTCGAGATAACAACATGTGGGGCTACCTGTTTACTGGAAATCTCTGTGAGAGCAGATATAACTTTGTGCATCCAACTATGGCTTAGTACAGAGGCCCTGTCTGATTTCCAGCATGTAGGGAGTTAATTTCCTCTTAGGTCTCACACACGTGGACAGGGTGGAGTGACCAAGCAGATCTTGAAACTGAAGGCCCACTAAAACAACTATATTTACTAGTGTAACAGGGCTTCTTCTCTGCCTCAGTGGGTCCCGCGCTTCCTTCTAGCGGTGGGTCAGGATAGCGTCTCGTCTCTCAGAATTTCCACCCTCTGTTTATAGTTGGCAGGGAAATTCTGTCTCCAAGCGGCCTTCCCGTTTCTGGCCCTGCTAGGCCTTCACTGCTTCACTTCCCCACGCTCCTTGGCTTATTGTCCCCACTTTGCTTGGCCAGGGTTCCTCCCGATCCTCCTGCCGGGGAGGGAGAACCCCTAGTCTCTGGTAGCCCTTCTGGGTGTGGCAGCACCACAGCAAGTGTACAGTTCAGTCTCTTCCCTCTGGCAGGGTCCTTTTCTTCAGGTCTTTGGACCTGGAAGGGTCCTTAGCTCCTGTTCAAAGCAGGGTTTCTCCCCAATCTCTACACCTGTGGAGTTCTCCCCTGGTTCTTGTCAGCTTCCGCACCGCTCAGCTCTCCAACAGCTCACCTCCACTCTCACAACACCTATCACCCACCCTGACTGACTGGGGGGGGAGGCTTTTAACCCGCTCTGGCAGGTTCTTAATTGGCTCCAGGTGTCCTAATTAACCTGGAGTAACCCCTGCTCAGTTACCAGGAGGGACCTGCTTATCCTGAGGCTAATATACCTTCCTTCCTGCACTCTCCTGTAGCCATCTGGCCTGACCCTATCACAAGTCAGAATGAGAATTCCTATGAGAAGGAAAAGCTCCACCCCGGCTCATGACAGGGCTGGGCTGGGCTGTACCCCAAGTCAGGAGGTTTTCAGTTTTTCTAGTGATTTAAAACTATTTCTATCCAATCGCTTGTAACCAGTGCTGCCTAAAATAGCAAGTGTAAAACTTTCTGGAGGAAGTTGTGCTGATTCAAGGGCTGTTCTTCCACTGCTGAGCCACTCCCACCGTCTCGCTTTAGTTTTTCACCGCTACATTTCGGCTTCAGAAACTCAGGGCCTGATCGAAGCCCACTGAAAATAATGGGAAGACTCCCATTATTAAATTCAAGGGGCTTTGGAGCAAACCCTGTGTGCCTGACTATCATATCCGCTTGCATAAATGCTGTGCGCACAAGCAAATCCAAACTTTTACACAGGCTAATCTGGGCACATGGGAAATCCTTAAATACTATGGTAATGGACAGAATACTCTGCAACTATAGAGACAGATTGAGGTCTCCCTTAAAACAAGGTGCACAGAATAAATTTGTCCCCTCATCATCCTGGTTATGTATAAAAATGCTTCTATCTACAACATGAAAAATAATCTAACATGTATTACACACAAAGGTTTTAAGACCTGTGTATAAATGGTGGTTCTGTAATGAGTGTTTGGTGATAACTTAGCATGATGGAGCAGCCACTCACAGAGTCAGGAAAACCCATGACTTAGCTTGTAAACTAAACTTAATATTCTCCCTTCTTCTCATTGTATAGAATGCCCTTTGCCCAGGTACAAGACTGATTGGATAAACTAATTCACCTTTATTAGCTGCCGTGAAACTCCATTTCCTTTACAACTCCAAGATGAACGAACACCACCCTCAGAGATGGGGCCTTTAAAAAGCAGCTTTCTAAACGGAAATGTGTTTGATCACTCCAATAATTTCCACTTAAGTCCTTAAGAAACTATGTACTAAATATCAGCCAGAAGCCTGAAATGCTTGCAGCCTGTTTGAATGAAGGGGTTTTCAGAAACCATGCTGTTTGGTGAAGTCACCTTGTAATTCCACGACGTCCAGTATGCTGGGGATCTCACTTATCCCTAGGAAATGCATGATAATTTCACCACAGCAAGCAGTTATGCATTTGACAATTAAATGCTCTGGTCAGCATTTCAGGCCAAAGAGTTCTACCCCTGAGATGGTGCCCGCTGATTCTTTCCTTCGGAATGGTGTCAATACTGCAATTGACTCCAGACCTTTGCCTACAGGAAACCTAGTTCTAATTTAATCATATTGAGCAGAGTGTCAGGCGCTCTTGAGAAAGGAATAGTATTCACTTCAGTCAAACAGCAAAGCAATGTGGGGTTTGAGACAGCCAACGATGGGACACAATTTGCTTAGTTTTTAAAAAAGCTTCTGTGATCACAGTTTGCTTCCCCCCCCCCCAAAAAATAAGCATATGATACCTTGATCCCATCTCTTCCTTATTAAATTAGACACATTACAAAAGGTCTGGGGGAGTGGGGGTTAATCTCAGTGTTTAATTGTACTTAATGGTGAACTGGAAGTAAGAAAAATGAAAGAAATCAAGAAAATTGCATAAGAACCAAACTCATTAGCAAAATGCCTGCGGTTATCGTCATGGGAGTTCAGTGGTAGTACATGGATGCTACTATTAGAGCTGGCACCCAGGTTCCCATGAACAAGTTTGCTGCCTGACACCATGTCCTTCTCCAAGCATCTCTCCTGTTGCTGGAGGGGGAGGTGGGAGTTGGAATAAAGGAAAAATCCACACAACTGCCTCTCCAGGTGCAAAAGAGGAGATGCTCCTGGTCTTGCCCAGCTGCATCTCTGAGGTTAGAGAGAAAGAAAAAACTATAGCAAATAAAAGGGACTTGAACTTGCTATGTCCTATATACCTGCCAAATGATTATCATCTTGCAGTTTATGTGCCATTTACCCTTTCTTTCAGATCATTGGTCAGACCACACCTGATACCTATCCCCACACATCTGCACAAGATGCGTTTCCATTTAGCACCACCATTAGTTTAAAGGATCTTCAGGTAATACTCCAGAGATTATATTATCCAAGCAGCAGCAGAAATGATCCAGCAGAAGACAGTGCAAAGTTGCTACACAAATGAGCAATCAGTGCACTCAAAGTCAGCTGCAGGGGGAAAAGAGACAACACGTGAAAGTTATCTATACAGGAAGATGTGGAGTAGGAAACATGGACTTGGTTTAGACCATGACTATCAAACAAGGGCATATTCCACATGAAATCCAGCATATGTAAACTTTTCCTCTAATCCTTATATTCCAAGAACAGTATCTTAACATGATATTTCACTGGAGCGGGGGAATAATTTAGGTGCACATGTAACGCCGACAGACCTCGGTCATAGGCGGCCAGGATCAAACCTGGGACCTCTGGAGCTTAGTGCATGAGCCTCTACCACGTGAGATAAAAGCCAACTGGCTGGCAGCTAAAGGCTGTAGAGCAGATTCATTTTATCTCTCTCTCTAAGTGGTCTCAGTGCCACTAGATGGGACAGAACACCCACCCAGGACGCCTGTGGGTTACATACTTCCCCTAGCTGAGGGAACGCATCCCGAGCTTCAGAGTCTTCCCAGGTGAAATCCTGGACGAGCCTCTACTTGTAACGGCAACAGACCCCAGTCGTCGTTGGGCGGGACCGAATCTGGGATCTCTGGAGCTTAATGCATGAGCCTTTACTGCATGAGCTAAAAGCCAACTGGCCGTTAGCTAAGGCTGTAGAGCAGTCTCATTTTATCGCTCTCTCTAAATGGTCTCAATGCCACTAGATGGGACAGAACACCACACGCAGGAGGCATTTGAAAATGTTGAAAACATCCACAAATATTTAAATAAATGGTATTCTATTATTGTTTAATCACATGATTAATCACAATTCATTTTTTTAATCGCTTCACAGCCCTAATACATATGCACAAGTGCTTTACTTTACAACCTAGTATCCTCTTAACACAGTTCTGTGTATATATGTATATGCTTGTTTTACATAGAGAGGGATCTCCTTTGCTAGCAGGTTATTTTCTTTTCCACACAAAAAAAGCACTCACAGAAAAGAAGATTCAGTGCAGATATAGTCCTAAAGATCTTTACTTTGCCATTCAGCAGGTATAATCCTATGTTTTGGCCACTGGCATTATAAACCAGCACCCACCAATATAAGACTAAGGCCTGGTCTACACTGGGGGGGAGGGAATCGACCTAAGATACGCAACTTCAGCTATGAGAATAGCGTAGCTGAAGTCGACGTATCTTAGGTCGACTTACCACGCGTCCTCATGGCACGGGATCGACTGCCGCCGCTCCCTCGTTGACTCTGCTTCTGCCTCTCGCCGTGGTGGAGTACAGGAGTCGACACCAGAGCGATCAGGGATCGATTTATCGCGTCTACACTAGACGCGATAAATCGATCCCCGATAGATCGGGTAGTGGATGTGGATCTGATGTATTATACATACATATGCTGAGCTTTCTTTCCTTTTAATTTTGTCACCCTCAAGGGGAAGCAGCAGCAGCAGGATACAGAGAAATCCCCCAAATACTTAAAGTCTATTCTATGGCCTAGTTCCATTGTCTGGAGCATGCTTTCTCCAAACCACTTAAATAGTTCTTATTGTAAGTGATTACCCAGAGTACAGTATGTTTTATTTTGTCACCTTTACAGTCCCTTACTTCGTTTGAACACACTGTTCATGTGCTTTAATGAACAATTAGTAACACAGCAGTAAGGGGAGAAAAAAAGAAGAATGCAGTTGAAGCTGGGAAAACCTGCTGATACAGCCCCATCCATCGTTAGCATTCCATAACCTCAACAGCATCTGCCATGGCCACCAATTCATTAGGTTGATGTAATCTACTAAGTAATAGCCAGACCCTGTCTGTCCCCCCAACGTCTACTAGGAAACAAGTTAAGTACCTCCAAGGTAGCAAATCAATACAAAACCATTTTTCTCGGGCTTCATTGTTTCCCAGCGTTACTCTTAGTAATCTTTAAGCACAGCAGCAGTGCTTTTTATTTGCTTAAACATCTGCTCTGTAGAAGAGCATGTGCAAAGAAATCAACATCCCTCTGTCCTCCCCCCGCTACAATGATATACCTACTTCCAGGATGTAGGCAGATGTTTATGCACGGACAGTCAGCTTTCTGAGCGCACTTGAAGTAACCTTTAGCTCCCTGACTTTAGGTAGCACTCTGCTGTGTTTCTCCTGTTTCCTTAAGTCCTGCTCTTCTCTACAGACTTCCAGGTTGGGTTCTGCCTTCCCTGTCATCTACTACAACGTGAAACACTACGTTCCACCCCTCTGCTCCCTGAACTGAACATCTGTGTGCACATGAGGTTCAGTCTTTAGTGGAATTCTAGTTGTCGATTTCACATTTCCCACAAGGCTGGAAAAATGGAACGGTTTTGGCTTTTTTTTTTTCTGTCAGCATTTTTATGCAGCCCTGCCCATCGTTCTTGGGTAGTAACTCGGCTCTAACTTCTTTCTGGAATTGGATTCATGCTCTTCAAAATGGAATAAAAAAAATATCAGATTGTCTAATAGGCGTCATCTCCATTCCTAGGGCCTTGGTCTAGTGAAATAGCTTATTGTATTAACAGATAGAATGAGCTGTTGAAGACTCATTCTACAGGGCAGAGTTAGGGCCAGTTAACCCAGTTCAACGCCTAGATGCTCTGCAATATTTCCATTTTACAGTAGTATAAGAAAGAACTTTCTCCAACTGCCTTTTCAAGTTTTGTTTGTTTTCACTTTCCTCTCCAAACTACCCGGCTATCGTTCATTACATCTGATATTCCAGTTTGGATTTCCCGTAGGAATGTCCATTGGGAGGGAGAGGAAGTGAATGTTTCACTTTAGTCAGAAGCAATTTTCATGTCAAGGCCTTTATATCATATTTGTCAGAGGCATTAGACTACTATCTTCTTACCAGAATCTGATCGGATGCCCAGATTGGTCACTATTTGTGTTCTTGAAAAAGCAGCGATCAAATTTTTCCAAAGACCACTGCAGAGAAACTCTAAATGGGAAGGGAAACGAGACAAGCTGCAACAGTTTTACACCTACATTTTCAAGGAGGCCAGGCTGCCTTTTGTGGGCTCATTTCATTACACCTGCAAAACTTGCCAGCACATCTTTTGCATGTGGGCAGCAAAGGTCTGGACTGGCATTTGCTACTTTTGCGGGTGCAAAAAAGGCCAACATGAATTGCATGTGCAAGAGGGAGCCTGGACTGAAAAAGTCTAACCCTTAATATCTAATTACAACAAACATCATGGACGTGTGAATGTATCTTGCACCACTCTTACCCTCCTTTTCAGTCCCTTGCCAGCTCTTTGAAAGGAATACATGCTGATGAGACAGAGGAAAGCAGAACACGCATGCCCATACCAAGACTATGTCTACACTGCAGTCGGGAGGTACAATTGCAGCACATGTAGACGTACTAGCTTCATACCAAAAGCAGTGACGCCATGGCAGCACATACGTCAGCGTGAGCTAGCCACCCACGTAATTACACAGGGTCCCAAGCAGATTTGTACATCCTGTGCTGAAGCTCAGGTTGCCGCGGCTTGACTGCTATCAGTAGATGAGCTTGCTAGTTCAAAGCTAGGTCAGGTTTGTCTATACATGCTGCAATTACACCTCCTGAAGCAGCAGAGTCAGACCCCAAGATCCCGGCTGGGAAATTAATAAGTGATGCAGCGTTCATTCTTGAAGCTGAAAACAAGAAGAGTTAAAAGGAAAAAAAAATATTTAATGGTGTCAGAGTTCGGGCTGTCTCTCTTTACATTTTTGAATTCCTCCTCTAATTGAAATCCATAGGTGCAGGGCTTAGAGAGTTGGATGTCGTCTTTGGTGCAGTACAACCAATACCAACCATTCAAAAAAACCAACATCATTTCAGCTCCCAAAAAGTCATGAGATTGTTTTAAGAGTCATGAGAATTTTCAAAAGTAATAAATTTGGGGTGCTTTTTATTTGCCTTCTGATTTATGACCCTTTAGGGCAGCGTTTCTCAAATGTGGCCACTGTGGCCGCATGAGGCCAGATGTTTTTCTTGCTTCAGCCCTGGGATGGCAGGCTCTGGCTGAGGGGCTTCAGACTCCATCCCCAGGCTCCAGCTGTGCGGCGGTAGGCCCCATGCTCTGGACGCACGGCTTCGGGCTCCAGCCCCCCACTGCCTCCCCCGGATCCACCATCCAGGGCTTAATTTGTCCCCAGGCTTGGCAGGGCTGAGTAAGGCTGCTGTGAAAAGGGATACTTGTATGTTTGTTAATATCACTTTTCACAGCAGACTTATTAGTTAGCAATAAATAAATGACAATGATTGGGACACGTATATATGCATATTTATTTGTTTTTCCTAAAGCTAAATGATGTATTTTAGGAAAAAGTGCGAGAGCAGCCACTAGTAAGAGTGCAGCCACCAAAAAATTTATCCTGAGAACCCCTGCTTTAGGATGCACCCGCATCATGTTTTCAGGCTTCTCTTCATAACTACAAGGTCTAGAAACTTGCTTTCCCCGCCCCCCACACACACACACCTTTAAATGAAAGTCCAGATTCTTACATAATCACAAGAATCTGGGGCTTTAACAAAAACCCCACAAAACATCCTCAGACTTGCAATAAAATCACAAAAGCAACACTGCTGGTGAGCATTAGCGCCTAAGCCATCAACCGGCTAAAGAGTTTAAACTTGTATTTAAAAACCAGACAAAAAGCCCAACACACAAAGTTTCCAGCTCTTAGGGTTACAATGATAGCCTTCTATACGTAAACTAATGCAGCATGCCTGTCTGAGTCTGCACACAACTCTAGGCTTAGGCTGCTGCTTGTGGCTTTGCAAATAGCGTGAAATTAACAAAACTGGTCAGTTTCACTGCAGTGACTCCCAGCCCAGTGGGAACAGAACTGTCAGGAGTCATGTTAATATTTTGCTGCTTGGGACAGGTATGAACAGCAGTAGCGGCAAGAACTAAAATTATTCACAGGAAAGAAGAACCCAAATAATGGAGATAGAATACTGGGAGAGGAGAAGAGACTCTCCCCCCATCAGCCAGGAGGGGGAAAGGAGAGAATGTTCTCTGTCCCATCCAACAGCTACAGAGGGTTAGCGCAGGGGTTCTCAAACTGGGGGTCGGGACCCCTCAGGGAGTCACGAGGTTATTACATGGGGGTCGCGAGCTGTCAACCTCCACCCCAAACCCCGCTTTGCCTCCAGCATTTATAATGCTGTTAAATATATAAAAAAGTGTTTAATTTATAAGGGGGGGGGGTTGCACTCAGAGGCTTGCTATGTGAAAGGGGTCACCAGTAAAAAGTTTGAGAGCCACTGGGTTAGAACTTCAAATTTACCCAGGCAGCCAATACCAAAGACAAACCCCATCAGCAGGTTCCAGGGACAGCACTCTAGTAGTCACAGCTTTCTTCTTGTTTCCTGAAGCTGAAGGAGGCTGGATTACTTTCCAGGGGCATGGTCTCTGATCTTGTTAGTGGAATCCTTCCACCCTCAGAAATAACGTTCATGCTCCACGTGAGAGTTTTTCCATGGGCTGCAATAGCACCAGGATTGAGGCCTTTATTTACACTAGAGAGAAACAGAGTAACCCAATGCAAAACAAAGATGTTCTTTTTTTTTAAAAAAGAACACCATTTACTGTAAAAAATACAGTAATATTTAGGAGAATTGGAGGCGAGCAGAGAAGAACCTGTTGATTTCTGCAGAAGGACAGCAGAACTTCCAGAGCATTTTAGAAAATCTCTCTCTTTCCACTCATGTGGTGCATATTTTTCTTTCTAGGCTGTCACATTTTGCAGGGGAAATTATCAAGACCAGGAGACTCCAAACTTGACTTACCTTTTTTTCCCCCCTAATGTCTGTTTAAGAAGATCCGTGTGTGCGCGCATGTGTCGGGTGGAGGTTCCTTTCTAATGTTCAAAAGTACTACTACAATGAAGTCCTAAGACAACTGCACTCAGCAGTGCCACATGCCCAAGCAGCCCCACGATAACATAAGCAATGAGTCTGCAACAATGGAGTGATAAAAGTATAAAATAATATTTCGCATCCTTTTTTAACAGTTTAAAATTCTTCAGAACACGATGCAAATACCAGCTCATTCATCCTCACCGTCCTCTTGCAAGAGAGGTAAATAATTTTATTCCCATTTACTGGTGGAGAAACGCACGAGTTAATGCCCAAATTTAGAAAAGCATCCCTATTCAGGACAGCATTGAAGCACTTAACTTGAAACAATAGGATTTAGGCACATTCAGAAGTTAAGCACGTGCTTATGTGCTTTCCTGAATCAGGGCCTAATGGTCACATTTCAAAAGCATCCAAATGATTAGGAATCTCAGTCCCATTATCAAAAGTGAACTGGACACTTAGTGATTTGCCTCAGAATTCAGAAAATCCTGTCTCTAGTTCCTTTGATAGTAGCTGAGGGGCTAATATAAAGAAGAGGGAAAAGAGCTACCAAATTATACCAAATGTCCTGACAGCGTGCTGCTTTTAATAAAACTTGCTATTCGAATTGAATTGTGTAGCCCAAATCATGGATTCTTTTTAAACAAACAAACAAACAAACAAACAAACAAGTTTTGCTATAGAAAAGTGCAATGACTTCATTCCCTAGCAAGCAGTGTCTGAGAAGCAAGGGCAAGCATTGGAATTTGCCGTTCAAATAAAATAACTGTAGATTGGCTTGGTTCAGTGCCTTCATAAGCCTCCATACTGGCTTAACCCAACACTGAAGGATGCTGTGGTGACAACAGCATATTGAAGTTCTCACTAAGTCAGTCTAGCTTCCAATCCTGAAAAAAGTTTTCATTTTCTGGATGCTAGTGAGCTATTTTGGGTCATCTCTTTGGTGCCGGAGATGGTGAGAGAACTCATCCTGGTGAGTCATTCGCCGACAATATATTACCCTTAAAATTCCTTTTAGTATTCTACTTCGACACACTGTAAAGGAAGAATGGATAGCCAGAATAATTAAAATCTGTTTAATCTGCATGAAGCTCAGGGCATTGTTCTGACATCAAACATCAGTGTCAACCATATGTGGAATTTCAACTGCCAAGTGCTTCATTTATGTGAAAATTAGCTAAAGTGTACAAAGAATGAAAAATTTATGATTATTTCACATTTTAATAAATGCAGTGCTATGCATTAATTTGGGCTTCTAAAACAATTTTGACAGTGACAAGGGAATCCTTAGCAGACTAAACGCTAAGTATGCTAAGTTTCACGGGTCCTTTGGAATTCTTTGGCTGATAGTATTAAGGCAGTTACATTTTTATGTTTTGAAACAAAGATATTTTACAACCTCACTGAAGTGTCACTTACGGTTCTCTTTTGCTTTCCTATCTCCCCACAAGATACTATGGACAAAGCCTTGCATATTGAGTGGTACACTGAAAAAACGTTAGCAATAAAAAAAAAAAAATCTGTCATTCAGTGCAAAAGGCACTGGCAATTTTCCATAGGCTTGCGTTCCGCAGGAAGATCAATAGGATGGTGTCGGTATCTTCCCCAAGATGCTAAGTGTTGACACAAATGCATTATTCTTTCAGGGCATCTTCTGGTTTGCATAATAAAATGTGATTGTTTCAACATCCCACACTCCTCAAGGGCCATGTGAGCTCACCTGAGTTCCAGCCAGCAATGCTGTTAAGTGTGCATGTCCGTGTCACCCCAAACAAATAGCAATGATATTAGTGACACCTCAGAAACTTCCTTATGGGTCATGTCTTGTCTAGCGTGTTAAAATAATACTTTTACATTAGTCATTTTTAAAAACTTTACCGCAAAATGAATAAAGCGGTTTCCAAGCACCCCAAGTGTCATACACAGAACATGGCCTGAAGAAATAAGTCTCCTCAAGAAAGAATAGTACTCAAGGAAATAATGGCAACTGGCCGAAGCAAAGTCCAGAGCAGGGCTGCACTACCCCACAGGAAACATTGGGGATTAGGTCCTGCTTTGAGCAGGGGTTTGGACTAGATGACCTCCTGAGGTCCCTTCCAACCCTGATATTCTATGAACCGTTAAGTGCTGCACAAGGGAGGCCATGTGCATTGGGTTGCCAGGCATCTGGTTTTCGACCGGAACGTCCAGTCGAAAAGGGACCCTGGCGGTTCCGGTTGGCAGTGCAGTGGCGGCCCAGGGCTAATGCAGGCTCCCTGCCTGCCCTAGCTCCGCAAGGTTCCTGGAAGCGGCCGCCAGGTCCCTGCAGCCGCTAGACACATGGGTGGCCAAGGAGGCTCTGCGCGCTGCCCCGAGAGCCGGCTCTGCAGCTCCCATTGGCCGGGAACCGCGGCCAATGAGAGCTGCAGAGGTGGCACCCCCAGGCGCGAGGGTGGCGAACGGAGCCTCCCTGGCGCCCATGTGTCCATGGGCTGCAGCGGTCGCTTCCTGGGAGTGGCGGTAAGGCAGCCAGGACCCTGCACTCCAAACGCCTGCCCCAGCCCCCTCATCCCCTGGCCCCACCCCCTGCTCCAGCCTGGTGAAAGTGAAGTGAGGGTGGGGGAGAGCGAGCGCTGGAGGGAGGGGCCTCTGAGAAGGGGCGGGGCAAGGTGTTCGGTTTTGTGTGATTAGAAAGTTGGCAACCCTACACATGCAGTGCACAAGAAGAAGTTGCACTGGTCCTACAAAATCCATGAACAACGCTGCATATTCTTGAGTGCCATCTGCTGGCATTTTATCTGTTAACACTCTCACATTTTCTCTCTCTCTCTCTCTCTCACACACACACACACACACACACACACACACACACACACACACTCTCTGACAGAAGTGCCTTGTAAATGAGACATGTTTTTTTAGGTGGGGATGCTAGTACTGCCTATTAAGGTTGCCGGACACTTCCCTATTATAAAAATCTGTTCTGCCAGCTACTAGAAGGTGGATAAGTGCATCCCCCACCACCACAATCAATCACTGGCAAGTGCTCACCATCACCACCTACTCTGATCTCTGTGGAAAGGAAGGATTTGGGAGTAGGTGGTTTTACCCTTGGGGCACCTGAACAAGGACATTCCCCAAAAGGTTCTAAGGCCCAGACGCTCACAAGGTATTTAACTGCCTAACTCCCATTGAAATCAGAGTCAGGTGCCTAAATCTGAGGATCTGGTCCTAATTTCTTTGTTTGCTCACAGCTTCTGTAGCCCATTGCTGAGACTGAAACCCCGGAAAGTGGCTGTCTTCTCACCTTACCGTCTAAGAACAGATGTTAGACATGCAACAAAAGAAAAGAGGGGAAGAAATGAGATGAAGGAAAGGAAACAGAAGGGAAAGAAGTCAGTCTGTTTCCTGTTTGTTAGAAAGCAGAAGGAAGGGGGAAATAAATAATCCCCAAATAAACTCAAAACAGAAGGGAAAAAACCCCAAACCCCGCAAACCAGATGCTATTCCTACAAACTGCGCACACAGCTAGTCTATATCTTTAAACAAAAACTGCAGTATACTTACCCCATTTCTCCCTCCCCTCTGTCCCAACCTGGCTGTTCATTTCATGCACCCCTTGTTTCTTTTCCCTCACAAAGAACTCCTGTACATTTCAGTGGGCTTTGGATCAGGGACTAGCACCCCTGTTCTGTACTTTGGGGCACACTGGTTGGGTTGGTCACCAGCTTCCAAATTCTTTTCTCCCACATGTAACAACTTGCAGGATCAGGGCCTCAGACTGGAAGCTCTTTGGGCCGGGGACTAACTTTGACTATGTGTCTGAACAGCCCAAGCACAATGGCCTTTGAATTGGCTGGGAGATGTAGACATTAATGTAATTTAAATAAAGAGTTAATAGACTTGTGAATCATCATCTGGAAAAAACAACAACTACTGTTTCCATCAAAAAGAGCAAGTCGAATGAGGAAATCAGCAGCAAGTAGGTTTAGTTTTTGTTTTGTTTGTGATCTCTGGCTTCACAAAGGAAACCCAGGTGAATTGCGTGATGTAAACAAATTGCCTTCCCAATAAGAAATCCATAAGACCTCTGGGTCACTCTTTCACCAAAATAAAAGCAGTTTTGACTTCTGTATATAACGAGCTTCCAGATCCATTCAGTCAGAAAGATTTTTCTCTTTTAATTTTTATAAGAGACTATAGAGAGTCCCTCAATTCTTGCATAGCACTATCCCTTCTAGCATTGTACACAGGTAATGAGGATAGAGTAACACTGTTATTGATCATTGACAGAGTTTGGCACAGAGAAGAACCATGTTTCTTGACCTGTTTGGTTTCCAATTACGATGACACTAATGTCTTTTAAACATTGGAGATTTACAACTTTCTATTTGTTCGCTTATTGTTTGGCAACCTCCAAATGAAAGCAAAGACAGACAAATCCATTTCTGTTCTTTAACAGGCTCTTCCCATTTGCCAGTGCATGTATTCTGAAAGGGCAACCTGACATCTGGCAACTCTTCTCCCCGTGGAATAGTGAGTCCCCTACTCCAGAGGACACCCAAGAGAACCTTCATTTGCTGCCTTTGCTCTGTACTGTGCAATAAAGCATGTCTTATAACATGCATAAGTACTTTGGGTGGGATTTCAAAAGTGTTCATTGCTGGCCTAACTCTGCTAGCGTTAAAGTCAATGTGAGTTGTATCATTGCTGACTTCAACAAAATTAACCTGGCACACGTTAAATGGATTAAAAGCTGGCTAACTGAGAGGTCTCAAAACATAACTGTAAATGGGGAATCATCACTGAGCACATTTCAGAGCGGTAGCCGTGTTAGTCTGTATCAGCAGAAACAACTAGGAGTCCTTGTGGCACCTTAGAGACTAAGGAATTTATTTGGGCATAAGCTTTCATGGGCTAAAATCCACTTCATCAGATGCATGGAGTGAAAAATATAGTAAGAAGAATATATATTATAGCACATGAAAAGATGGGAGTTGCCTTACCAAGTGGGGGGTCAGCGCTAACGAGCCAATTCAATTAAGGTGGAAGTGGCCTATTCTCGACAGTTGACAAGAAGGGGAGGTAAAATTACTTTTGTAGTGCTAATGAGGCCAATGCAATCAAGGTGGCCCATTTTCAGCAGTTGACAAGGTGTGAGTCTCAGCAGAGGGAAAATTAAGTGTTTTAGGGGGGTTCTGCAGGGATCTGGTCTTGGCCCTACACTATTTAATGTTTTTATCAATGACCTGGGGGGAAAAAATAAAATCACTGAAAGTTTGCAGCTAACACAAAAGATAGGGGAGGGGTAAATAATGAAGAGGACAGGTCACTGAATCAGAGCCATCTGGGTTGCTTGATAAGCTGAGAGCAAGCAAGCACCGTGTGTTTGAATACGGTTAACTAAATATATACCTCTAGGAACAAAGAACATAAGAATACTTACAGGATAGGGGACTCTATCCTGGGAAGCAGTGACTCTGAAAAAAGATTTGGGGGGCCTGGTGGATAAACAGCTGAACATGAGCCCCCAGTGTGATGCTGTCACCAAAAGGGCTAATACATAAACAGGAATCTCAAATATGAGTAAAGAGATTATTTTACTTCTGTATTTGGCACTGGTGCAACCACTGCTGGAATGCTGTGTCCAGTTCTGGTGTTCACAATTCAAGAAACTTGTTGAGAAATTGGAGAGGTCTCAGAGGAGAGCTACAAGAATGATTAAAGGATTAGAAAACCTGCCTTATACCGATAAGACTCAAGGAGCTCAATCTATTTAGTTTAACAAAGAGAAGAAGTTTAAGAGGTAACTTGATTACAGTCTTAAGAACCTACACGGGCAACAAATGTTAATAATGGGCTCTTCAATCCAATGGCTGGAAGCTGAAGCTAGACAGATTCAGACTGCAAATAAGTCAATTTTTTTTTAACAGAGTGAATAATTAACCATTGGAACAACTTACCAAGGGTTGTGGTGGATTCTCCATCAGTAACCATGAGTGGTATAGAGAAAGTAAATAAGGAAGTGTTATTTACTCCTACTCATAATAAAAAGAACAAGGGGCCACCCAATGAAATTAATAGGTAGCAGGTTTAAAACAAACACAATAAAGTATTTTTTCACGCAATGCACTGTCAACCTCTGGAACTCCTTGCCAGAGGGTGTTGTGAAGGCCAATACTATAACGGGGTTCAAAAGGGAGCTAGACAGATTCCTGGAAGATAGGTCCATCAATGGCTATTAGCCAGGATGGGCAGGAATGGTGTCCCTAGCCTCTGTTTGCCAGAAGCTGGGATTGGGTGACAGGGCATGGATCGCTTGATGATTACCTGTTCTGTTCATTCCCTTTGGGGGCACCTGCCATTGGCCATTGTCAGAGGACAGGATACTGGGCTTGATGGACCTTTGGTCTGACCCAGTATGGCTGTTCTTATGTTCTAGCAGTTTTTCTAAAAGATCTGCTCCAAGAATTATTTGGGGGAAGTTCTCTGGCTTGTGTTATACAGGAGGTCAGACTAGATGATCACAATGGTCCTTTCTGGCTTTGGAATCTATGGATTGAGACAGATGCCATGTCTTTTTGAAAATCTTTCCCTCTAATTCTGCATCCCTTTCACCAAACTGCTGTACATTCATTAGAGCAGCTGAGAATTGAATCTGCATATTTGCAAATGTAGTGCTTTGATCAATTCCATTTCCAGAGCCTACCTCAAAAGACTCATCAGAAAATTAAAATGAAATCTCTCTCCGTGCGTGCATGCTACTACAAAAAAATGAAACAAGACAGGTATTGGAATCTGAGCCTTTATTCAACTATTGATTGTGCCATAAATTAGAATACAAACTTTTTTAATTACCATGTGAATACAGAAAGACCATTCAAAGTTTCAACAAACAACTATGTTGCAGAATATGTTAGGAGGTTTCAAGTCGAATGAGGCCAAATGCACTCCAGTGGTAAACATCTACTGGCAAAAAGTAAAATGTTTTTAAAAAGTCCATCAACTACGTACAATCAGTTCAAAGTAAATGGTCCTTAATAGCAAAAGATTTTTTCCTCGCCAGAGTCAAACGGTTGCTTCAAACTAGTGACATGAAGTTAGAGTAATAGGGAATGGTGGAGGGAGGAGCAACAGGGGAAAGAGGGAACAGCACAGAGGATGTGATTTGGAGAGAGGAGTAGCAGGTGGAGGAGAAGCTTGTGAGATCAGAGCAACGCAGCATGAGAGTCGTGCACCCCTTTGTCTAGATCACCTGTATCTACTCTGGTGAGTCTCGCACCATTGCTGTAGCACCAATGTTAAGGATGGTGGGAACACTAGCGTACACCATTGACTGGCGTGTCTCCCTCTGTGTTGGACCGGGCCTGCACGACATAGTGGTAAAGCGTCAGTGGCTAGGTTACACTAGCACCCTCAGCACTGCTAGCACAAGCAAATCTGCCCTGGTGTTACTGCAAGGAAGGGAAAGTTTCAGGGGGAAAAAAAAAATCAGTGCAGATGAGGCCTCACTATGGGATCAGAGGGTTAACAGGGAATAGTCATGTCACCTGTGCACAGTTTTTAAACATTTGGCTAATGCTCCCTGGGTTTTTACATTGTTTCTGGGTGAAGCTTCATTCCCAGAAAGGAAAGGAAACAACATCAAGCTGAGATTTCAAGCATGGGATCCTTCACAAGAACAAGGAGAATGATGATTCAACCTTGTTTCCCTGAGCTGCTGATCCAGAGGGAGGCTGGGTAGCTGACCCGAACACACGTGTGGGCGGAGGAAGATGAGGAGCTTGGACAGGTTCAAGAAAGATTGGATCATTCTGGATGCTGCGCTTTTCATCAGCGACAAAGAACAGTATGTTGCCAGATGCCCAGAGATACCGAAAGAGAAAACCTCTCAGAGCCTTTTTGACATATGCCCCCAGAAATTGCTGAGTTAAAATGAGGAAAATCCTGAGAAGATTGTCTGCAGGAGAGAGTATTCTATGAAAATCTTCCTCTTGTGGGCCAAGGATTCGGCATGTCACTGTTCAAGGTCTACGGAGTACAAAAATCAATAAGCACACGTGCTTCAAAAAGCAGTTGGAATGGAACTATCACTTGAACTAGTGTTTCATTAGCTACAACTGTTTTAATATGTACACCTGCAGTCTGTTTATCTATCTACAGCTATAAATACATCAGCCACCAATACGTATGTCACAGAGGGAGTGCAACATTCTGGCCACGCCCCTCATGGGAAAGTGGAACTGCAGCAGCTTTGACTCAGTTTCCCCACTGTCTTCTTTGGCCATCAGACTGACCTGGCTCTCCACCCAGGCCTCTTTGAGAATCTCACCCCTGCCAGGGCCTCAGAGTCTTCACTTACAGGCCAACAGAAAATAGCAAAAGAGACAAATCATCAGTCCAGCAACGCTCAGCTAATAGCCCCCTTTTCTTGCAGGCAAGTCGTGCCCACAATAAAGTGTCCCAATGCATGCGTGTGTATTTGCACTTTGCAAGTGAAGTTGTGCATCTAACCCTCTGAACAGTAGGCAGAGGACACGCTCAATCACCAGAAAGCAAATGCTGAGCACATCCTTCCCTCACACCTCCCGCCAGCTGCTTGCAGCAGCGTTGGCATGAGATTTATAGCCAGCTGCTAACCCTAGCAGGAGGCACAATGCCACAATAGCAGGTAGATGAAACGGGGGGAAGAATTTGTCAAGAATTTAAGGGGGGGACTAGAAAGAAAGAATTAAATAGAAGAAGGGCTTGGGGGGTAATTACAAGACAGGTATTTTTAATGCTTGCTGGCGGACGCCCCAACTCTTGTATTTAAATGGCTTTTTTAATTAAAAAACAGCAGGCTCTGAATGCTAATCTTTCTTAGCAGAAAGCTCCTGATGCTTTGCGTGTTTCAGAAAGACTAAATCAATCAGCGAGAAGGCTAACTCCATCTTGCATCTTTGTAACATTTTGTTTCAGAATGGCCCAAAGTTTCTAAGCCTAAACCTGGGGCAATCCACACACACCCCTACAGAAATAGCAGGAAATGCTTAAGTACTAAAGCAGTGAAATTCACAAAAATGCCCTGTGGTGTTTTTAGTTTCATTTTCTCTAGATCTGATCTGTCTTTTCTTGTTACTTCAAAATGTTTTTCTAGCTAAAAATATCAATGGAAGGCTGCCAGGTTTAAATGTGCAGTCAGTTTGAGCCCCTAAGTTTGGAGTAGGGAATATTCCAATTGCTCCACTTTTTTTGCCTATGTAAATTATTTAACTTGCAAATCAGAAAGCAATGTTGTATGACACACTTGGGTTTTCCTTGGAATCTCAGCAGACACTTGAACAAAAAAAACAAAAAAAAGGAGGCAGAAAGTAACAGTCATGTTAACCATGTAGTACAAAAATAAATTGTTAGCAATTTTTTATGAACTGAGGCTTCCCAAATGTAAAGCAATTTAGCGCCATTTCAGTTCACGGTCTCTGTGGGTAAAGAGATTTAAAATGAAAATTCAACTTCATTCTATTCTGTGTCAAGAATTGTGTGTCACTTTGGTTCTCTCTTATCGTATATTTCTATACAACATTGGAGACACGACTGCATCAGGTTACGGTACCAGAAGAGACTGCAGCCAGAAAAACAGAACATGAAAAACTCAGAGTATTGCAAAATATTAAAAGGCTTTTATAATCTTGTACTAGTTGAACTCAAGTGAATCGTATCTATATTTCCTTTTCTCGGGCCTGGGAATCCGGTGATTGATTTCAATGAGAGCAGGATCAGGCTCTTATTTCTGAGATGAGAGAAGATGAAATGAGATTCTCTACAGCATCTCCCTTGCCAGATTTGCATGAATGGTGATATTCATGCCTGCAGGTGTGCAAGGAGCAATGGTTCACAAGCACAGCAAAGCCCCTTTCTTAGGCAAAGCAAGATTTTGACTCACCTCAGAGCTGGTGCCTATGGAACACAAATGTCCCATTCAGGGCTCAGCTGTGGTATCTGCAGGCTACATTAAACAGTGAAACCAGACTCCGGGTGTGGCAGCATTAGGGGGCACACTAAATAATTAAGAATATTCCGGTGTATGGAAAGAAATTAGCAGATACAATGGGGATGGCTAAGAATAACATTACTTCCCTTACCTGTAATTTTGTGCCCTCTGAATGGGAATCTTCTGCCCTGGTGGGCTTGGAACCTTGGCATTAGGTAGCCCCAACTCACCCCTCCCTAGTGCAGTCTGCCTTCCTGCTCCCTCTAGAGCACACCTGGGCAACTGCACTCATGTTGCTCCCAAGCTCAGAGGCAGAGGTTTCCCCAGCAGCTCCCTTTCCTCAGACGTGTTTGCTATCTTCTCCCTCACCCTTCAGCTTGGTCTCCATCTGGCCGGGTTTGGGGGCATATTTTGAGGAAGGCTGAAGACTCCCCTAGCCTAGTGAGAGATCCCTAACTCCCCAAGTGGTTGAGTGGGACCCAGCAGATGAGACGAAAGAGTTCCCACTCCTCACACATTGACAATCCCCCATCATCCCCCATTGTGGTACATGAGGCAGCAGAACCCTGTGGAGAAATTTATATATAGATATAAAAAAATGATACAGTCTCCACAGGGCTCTGCTGCCTCATGAACCACAATTTGATCTTAGAAAAGGCAGGTGTGGATTAGAATCCACTGAGGTTCCCCACTAGACAAGATCACTCAAAAAGCCACTGTTATTACTTACTTTGTGAGCTCTTTCCCCATGCCTCAATTCCACAAGTCTGATGTCATCACGTTAAAAACACTCAGTAAGAATTGTCATTGGTGGAAGCCACACAAAAGTTACCGAGGATACTGCCCAACCTTGGCAACTGGATGTGCCTGCTCCAGGGTGGGTATGTTTTTTGGATCCAAGTCAGCCTTCAATGGTGCCAAGATGGGGGAAAGCCCCAGCGAGCCTCATGGCAAATTCTATGCAATATTAATTTTGTAGTAAGTAGATTTCTCATTAGTGAGAGAACACAAAACTACTTTGAAAATAAATGTTTTCTCTCCTTTCTAATTTTGTTTCATGACCTATGGTATAAGCCTTGGGTAAATTACAAGATAAGCAAACATTCAGACTTTTAAATAAACCTTTGTAGGCCACAAAAAGTTTGAACGCACAGGCATATTAGATTAACCAAGCAAAACCAGATGTGTGTGACTGAATATGAACAACAATAGTGAGAAAGCAATAGAAAATGCTGATAATATGCTCTCTGATAGCATCTTTCAGCCAAGGAACTCCAAGTCTTCTACAAACATTAATTACTTTAGCCTCCCAGCACTGAGATAAATAGTTATCACCCCCATTTTATAGACAGAGAAATGAGCACCTAGAGGGACGACATGCCTAAATTCACTTACGTCAGTGGCAAAGTCCGAACTAGAATTAGATAATCTAGCTCTCAGACCTGTATTTCAACCACAAGACTGTCCTTTAAAAAAAAAAATTAAAATTAATGGAGATATCCCATCTCCTAGAACTGGAAGGGACCTTGAAAGGTCATCAAGTCCAGCCCCCTGCCTTCACTAGCAGGACCAAGTACTGATTTATGCCCCAGATCCCTACGTGGCCCCCTCAAGGATTGAACTCACAACCCTGGGTTTAGCAAGCCAATGCTCAAACCACTGAGCTATCCCTCCCCCCGTATCTATTAGGTTTATGGTGTCTACTGTACTTCTCCATTAGGTATGTGTTTGTACATACATTCCATATCTATTAGGTTTTTGGTGTCTACTGTACTTCTCCATTTCTTCATTCCCTCCATACCAGTGCAGATCATGCTAATACAAAAAGGAATGTCACATTGAAATACACCCGCTCCTCTTGTCACCAAGGAGTTAAATTTACTGTTCAGTTGTCTAATAGGTCACAAGAAAGACTGGATTAAAGTTCACCTCCTGTCCGAATTCCAAGCAGCTTTTCATTGTTAATCTAGCCACTGAATAGGCCAACATTATAGCTATATCAGAGAGGCTTTCTAGTTTGATTTGCTGTATTTATCGAACAACAACATGTGGATCAAACAAGGTTGAGCAGCTTGCCGTCCACCTGTTTCTCAAGTGCAACGAAGCAGGAGAAAGCTTCTCTGACAATTTGAAAAGGAACTACCCCCAATTTAGAAGGAAATGATTGTGCACAGTCCAACCTGATGCCACTTAAACGACACCAGAGAGCAATCCTCCATCACTTCGTGTTCCGTGTCTGTCAATCTTCCGATTTAAAATGATCTTAGGTAAAGTAGCAGCACAGCCACTATTCAATATAAAATGGTTCTATTGAAAAATGTTTTACCTGTTACTCCATTATCACAAAAATCTTTGAGAGTAAAAGATGATTTTTTTTTAAAACAGAGGATTCATTTGGCAAATACATGCCTTCAGGTGTTCAGGAATCTGAGATTCCTCTTGGGAAACATACAGAACTAGTTCTATATTATGGAAGGAAATACCCATTTATTTATACCTGGCCTGACCTTGACTGGCTATCAATGTAGTCTAGGAGATTTCCAAGGCACCTATCAATGGGATATCTAAAGCGCTGAGTAAACATTATCAGGAGTAATATTTAGTTAATATTAACCTATTAAACTCTAGCTCTTTCCAGGAGAGAGAGCCCTTCTTGGCTGGATTGCAGCCCTTCTCTACCTGTTCTCTGGTCTAGAACTGCTTCAGGCCCAACCCTTGGATAAAGCTTTTTCTTATAGCACTTCAGATACATACAAGTGTGGCTCTGCCGCGTGGTCCCTCGAGTCTCCTGGAGTACACGTCTGTACTCTGTGCCTCCTGCACTCCAGAAGACACCTACAAAAGCACATGGCATGACCACACTTGTATCTGTGAAGTCCCAATGAAGTCAATGAAAACTCAGGTCCCAATACATTTTGAAGAATATAAAGACTATCTTGGTTGGAGCAGCCCCAAAAGGAAGACATGAGTGGATGTAGCCAGCAGCAGGCAAGGAAAGGGCACAAACTATTCATACGCCTAATAGTAATGGATGAAGCCAGACTCCTGGATGGTTGAATGTTGCACTGTCCCCTGCGATGCAGGATTCAAGAGGATGACGCGTGTGCAAAAGAGTATGTGTTTGTACATACATTTCCCTAGGCCCACACCTACAAGGCCAAAGCATTGGACAGTATGTATCTCTTTATTGTAGATGTACACAATATCACTAAAAAGAACCAAATTCTCTACTACCCTCAGTTTTCACTGAGCACAGCAGAGAGAGCGAGGCCGGTCAGGGACACATACAGCTAGGGTGACCAGACAGCAAGTGTGAAAAATCAGGACAGGGGGTGGGGGGTAATAGGAGCCTATATAAGAAAAAGACCCAAAAATCGGGATAGTCCCTATAAAATCGGGACATCTGGTCACCCTACCAGCTCCCCAGTTCTCTGCCCTACCACTTGCTCTGGTGCAGGTTCAAGTGCCCCAGAGGCTGCTCTAATTTGCACCAGCTGGCAATGGTCCAGAAAGGACTGCCCGCCAGCTCGTAATACGTCGGACGCCATGCCAGTCCTCCTCACCCCTTCCTACCCGAGTACATCCCCTTTCCTGGGAACACAGGAAGGGAGATGCAGGAGTTAGCTGGAGTTTCATGCCTGTTGAGGGAGCCCCAGCAGGGGAGATACTGATCCTCTCGCGTGGCGTTTTGCCTTGGATTTCAATAGCGATCTATTCCTCCGGGTATATATTGTGCATCCTACTGGGCAGAAAGGGCAGGACCCAGAGTCATGGAACTACATAGAGCTGGAGCAGCAGGTGTTCTGCAACTCCCGGTGGACCATGTGAGGGCATCAGACAACATGTTACCACTTCCTTTGATTCTTACCGACAAAACTAGTCTGATGGAGTGCTGCAAAAACTCCGGAGGCCCTGAATGCTAATCCAGTTTGCATTGTTTTGTATTTTAAAAGGTCTCAGCATCCACTCTACCAAGACTGAATAGCATCCACTATGTTTTAAGTGGGTGTTGTGCTTCCCTGATTGTTTCTTTGTGGATTCACCTTTAATGAAAGGTTTTATCTGTATGCTTTGTTTTCTCAGAGGTTCAGCAGCAACCAGCATTCAGAACCTGTCAGTTCAGCAACATTCCCAGGACAGCATGGTGTTCCTTATGCTGTGCTGAGGCATCCATGCAAATGAGCTGAGCCCTCAAGGGGTTTTCCTCTCCTTCTATATTTATTTTAAAAGGAGAGAATCACAAAACCCACATACAAGATAGAGGCCCACAGGCATACAGTCATTTTTTGCATTCAAGAGGTTTTAAAATACTGCACACGTCACCAAGATGGACTTGATCTGAAAGTCAGTTTCACGCATACACACACACACACACACACACACACGGAAGTCCACGGCGTTCACAGGTGCAGAACGGAGAGCAGGATCTAGTCCTCCCTGTTTATTTTGCCCTTATTTGGTGCCTTTCATCCAAAAAATCTTAAAGTGTTCTTCAAATGGTAATCAACCTGCCTGTGAGATAGGGGCATCGTTTGTAAGACTGGGAAACTGAAGCATAGGGGCGGGGGATGTGAATTGAACAAGATGACTGAGCAAGTGAGTGCTAGGGGTCAGAGGATGGAATCTCTCTGTTGGACTTCCTGAAAAACAGTTCCACGTCTTCTCCTTTGTTGAGTCCCACTCCGACAACCTCTGATGCCTCTTTGCCACATTGGACTCCCTCAAGCCCTCTCCCCCTTTGCCTCTGCCCAGGATCTTGCCAACTTTTGCAAGTAGGAGATACGCAGGAGCAGACATCAGCTTCCTTCAGCTCTTTCCTCCCTCCACTCTACATCCCCCAAGGACTTTTCCTCTACTACCTCAGTCATCACCCCCAAGACAACTCACTCTCCATTTTCAACCCCTCCACCTCAGCCCCGAGGCACATCTTCACGGGTGCTGAAATCCAGACGTTTTTGGAGCTTGCAAACCATCCAAACAAATTGTTTTTCTTATGACTTATAACTTTCTTTCCAGATGCCACAGCATGCAGCAGAACCTGTAACTGACTTGCAGTTGTCTCTCTCCAGACAACCCATATCCTGCATCTGGGGGTTAGGCTAACCCTATGGATCTATATGCTCCACCCACACTCACTCCCTCTCTTTGGGTTCTTTTGATGTCCTCTTGTACCTGGATGAAAATTATCAGTTGCACTGTCAAGAAAAGCCAAACTATTTGCTGACTAATGAGAAACAGTGAAAAGGCCTTGGCAGATTCAAGGAATTCCTCGCAGCCGCTGAAAGTGGTTATCACTGTAGACCTATCTTTTCCCAGTTCATTTCAGATCATCAGCACGTGCAAGGGACCCATTCCCATACCACACAATAAAGAATCCAAGACTCAAAACAAAATGCCCCAAACTTGGCATCACTTGGCCAAATTCCCCCCAGAGACACAGTTTAACTGATTTACTACACCAGGGGTTCTCAGACTTTTGTACTGGTGACCCCTTTCACACAGCAACCCTCTGAGTGCGACCCCCCCCCTTATACATTACAAACACTTTTTAATATATTTAACACCATTATAAATGCTGGAGGCAAAGCAGGGTTTGGGGTGGAGGCTGACAGCTCGCGACCCCCATGTAATAACCTTGCGACCCCCTGAGGGGTTCTGACCCCTAGTTTGAGAACCCCTGTACTACATTGACTGATGAGTTGATTAGCTTTAATTTCCTACTAATTTTTCCACCTAATTCACACTGTCTCTCTTCCTTTGACACATAGGATAGAATTATCACTATCTTTTTATTTGCCTGCTAACCCTATTTACTTATATATTGGGGATATAATATCAACATACTACATTATAATATATTCTATATGACAGTAAAGAAGATTCTCAGAATTCTATTAAATTCTCAAAGGCACTGGGAAGCGTGGAAAGACGTACCCAGATTTCCGCCAAGAAATCACAAAGTGCCATATCCTAGCTCTTTTCCAATTTGACCCACCCTCTAAATGAGTGCAAATGAAAGCAGCAAAAGCACCATTACTTCTGGCTCATATTCTGATGGTATTCCTGGGCCACTCTACTCAGATATGAGCCCAAGTAAAGCGGGCAGTGGAGTAAGCCTAGGGGCATACGCAGATTGGAGGAGGTAAGTGGTCAACCGCGGAGGCAATACCTTCATCCCTAAGCTCTGCCTCAAAAACATATAACAGGCCAGAGGGGTGTGAACACATGCGATCAGGGTGCAATGCATCAGGAGTTCCCATCTAGCGCCACAGGCTAGCTGTGGCTTTTCAGGCATGTATACATGTCGCCCTAAACCACCGATCATACCGCTATTCCTCTCTAAACTGGTATCAATATTAGTACCTGGCATAGCTGGAAGCTTCAAAGAGGTGCCCTAGAAAAATTAGATCAATATCACACCCCTCTATAAAACCTCTTCTGACTCCTAGGTATTTTCTCAAGCTAGTTTTATTTGAAAAATAAGCCCATTAACTGGCTTTCCCAGGGCTTCCCCCCTCATTTCTTACAGAAAAAGTGTGGGGAAGCTGCAGAAATACAGATATATTGGAGGGGGCGGTCATAGATTTTAAGTCCAGAAGGGACTATTAGATCATCTAGTCTAACCTGTAACCCAGACAATAGAATTTCACCCAGTTACCTCTGTACTGAGCCCAAGATATTCTACAGCCGGACCTTTTCCCTGTGGTCATAGGTCATATTTATTGCCAAATGTGACACACACAAATATCTGTCCACTTATCCTGATGATAAAGTCTAACTGCAGCGCTGCTCCTGCCTCCTTGTACTGACTCAAGCCGCTTCTCATCTTCTCCTGCTGCTGCTGTCAGATTCAGGAAAGGCAGATCAGCGTGGAAGTCATTGTGAGGGGAGAACAATATCATCACATGCTATCAAGTCACATGGATCTTCAGTTTAATCAAACACACCTCTAGAGGCCGGGATGTCATTAAACCCATGGTGGATCTTGTAAAAGGGGCCACTAGAGTTACAAGGGGAATAAGGCAGAAAGAGCCTTCACAGAGAAATGGGCAGTGGGTCTGTGACAAGGAACAATTACTGTAAGGGTTTGGCGTGTGACAACACATTCAAAAAAATCAAAGCAGGTTTCAGAACTGAACCTTACCCCCCTTCCCAGCCCGCCGGAGTTTTATTTTTTTTTTTTTTAAATAACGGGAGCCTGTTCCCACCAAAATCGTACCTATAAGTCAGGCAGTTATATAAGTAACTGACTTGCTATTTGCCCATGCAACTACTCAATTTGTGCATGCAATCATGGTCATTGCACATGCAATCGCATGCCTAACTTGGTTGGAAATCAGACCCTAAGTGTTCAAAATAGCTCTATGCCAGTTTTATTCAGTATTAGCATCGGGAACAGGAAATCAGGCTATTTAAATACCTCAGGCCAAGTTGTGGCATTCAGCCCCCACGTGTGGGTTGGTAGGGAAATGCGCTGGCCTGGGGTACTTCGGGAAGAATTTGTGCCTCAACGAGCTAACACCCCTCCTCAGGCAGCCCAGTACACACAGACTACAGCATCCTTTGGGATGGCACAGCCTGCTCCCACCAGCGCAGCTGTCTGCTGCTCGAGCCACTGTGGGAAGGGTGAGGAGGAGCCATGACCTGCCTCCTCCCCCCGTGGTCCCACACATCTCCAGGCAGGGACTGTTCTCTTGTACAGGCGGGGCAAGGAGGAAGGGATCCTTGTATGTCCTTGGCCCCACCCACCCCCAGGGCCGGCACCAGGCACCAGCGAAGGAAGCGGCCAATAGAAAGGGGCGGCAGTCCGTCCGTTGTTGGGGCGGCACGTCCGGGTGTGCGGCGGCAATTCGGCGGCGGGTCCTTCAGTCCTTCGCTTCCTCTTCGGCGGCCGCTCTATCGGGTTTCTCTTTCTCCCCCCCCCCCCCCCCCTTCGCCACCGCTTGGGGCGGCAAAAAAGCTGGAGCCGGCCCTGCCCACCCCATACCTGCATCACAGCCTGTCACAATCTAACCCTTCCTTTGTTCGGTGTATGAGCAGAGGAAGGCTCTCTGCCAGCTTTTGAAAACAGCTCACAGCAGCTGGACCGGAGATCTCCAAGAGCTAGATTTATAAAGAGAGTTAGGCACCTAACTGAACTTTAGACACCTAAGTGCAGAGCCTCAAAAACTTCTCCTCAGCTGCTGCCTAACCCCTAATTCCTGTTTCCACCGATAAATCCCCCCGGTGCCTAAAAATCTGCCAGTCAGCACAGGCACTTCAGCCCCAGTTCACACCGCAGCCTCAGCAGAATCCACAACCTAGGCACTGCCTGGCCTATTTCAGCTGAGGGGCCCCATGCAGTATGCATGCTCAGTCCCAGGGATTTGAACAGGGGTCCCCACATCCCAGGGAAATGACCTAACCACCCAGCTAGAGAGTCATTCTTACTGTTTCCCTGGCCCACTGACTGTTCAATTATTTACACAAAGTAGAGAAGCTTCAATGGGGTAGGGGGAAAGCGAGACACACATCCCACAGCTCAGTGGTTAGAGCACTCTGCAGAGAGGCAGGAGATGTGGGTTCGAATCCATGCTCCACATCCAGCGGGGGGGGGGAAATTGATCTTATGTCTCCCACATCCTGGATAAGTGTTCTAACCTCTGGGCTAAAAGTAAAGGGAGGGAGTGGGGAAGAGCCGCATCCCCTCCTTCTTCAAAGCACCTAACGGCAGCAGAGGTCTGACAGCAGTGAATCCCACACGGAAACAGGGTGCTGGAACAATTTTTATAACAGCGGTGCTGAGAGCCATTGAACCAAAACTGTAAACGCTGCATATAAGAGAGACCACTTCAAGCCCGGGGGTACGGTGGCACACCCCTAGTTCCAACACCTATGGACAGCTTAGGTCATATTCCTCTCCTTAGTATTTCCTCCTGGTTAGCTTAGGCAGCTGCACACTCCATGGGCTGGCTCAATATGCTCCGTTCTTACCTCCCCCTGCCTTGTGTGGGGAGCCTGGGTGCTTAACACAGGGTGACGTTCCATCAGGTGCCAGGGCACCTAAAGTCAGCCTCAGCGTTGAAATGCCTAGAACCTGTTGTGGCTCTAGGCCCAACTGTACAATTTTCCTAATGTCACACCGTTCATCCCGGTGCGCATAAGCCCTTTGAGCATAAACCAGATTGCACCCACTAAGGTAAGCTTAGGAACCAAATCCCACGTTCATTTCTTGCATTGAATCAGGCCTTCTATGACGTATTACAAACCTATATTAAAATGTTCCATTTAAAATGATCTTATTCTTCATCAGCAAAGCTTATTTATAACCAAAACAAATTCTTCTAGAACATTTCTTGTATTTAGGATAATTTAATGGTCTTCTATTCATGGTGGAAGGCAGCAAACGAATAAATTCCACATTGCTTTATTTAAATATTTTAGAGCAAATCTTGAGCGATATGTTTTCATTTAGCTGAAAGCAACTTAATAGCAGCCTTTTCCTCTGCCACAGTAAAAAAAAAAAGTTTCTTTTTATTGCTCTTGTTAAAATAAATGGCATTTTTAATAAAGAGTGTCCCCATAACATATATGATTTGGTCACATTATGAAATAAATGTCATGTGAGATTATACATTTCAAAGCAGACAGTTTATGTTGTTTTAGTTATTAAATTCAATCACTTTTACTTCCTTTTTTCCCCTGGAGGCAGGTATGGCTTTGATTAAAATGTGACCCCCCAAAAGTAAAATAATTTAAGTGAGAGTATTTTCATTTTTTAATGTGTATCTGCTTTCCCATAGGAAGTTAAACCAAAAAAAAAAAAGACCATCATTTCCAACGGTAGAATTAAAATTTGTTTTTCTTTTGACTGACATTTTATTCCCAAGCGTAACATGCTACACTAATATGTTGTAGGGAACGCTAATTAGGTGTTACATTTTTAATCTGTAAAAGGGGCGTGGTAGAGGAGGAACATTATTATAGTGAACTTTCTTCTACAGTCAAACCAATACAAGTCTATGCTGCATTACACTATACTCAACTAGCACTTGCTAATCAACTGGTTTAATACCAGGCTAGCCTGGGGAGAAGGCTTCAAGATCTCCTGCCACCATGAAAGACACTTTTAGCCACATGGCCTGAAAAAAATCCCTCCTCCCCCAACTATTTTTGATTTCCCTGAGGAGCTGGGCAAACAGTTGTAAAATCTCAATGTGTGAAGTGGAGGAATTGACATAGCTTGGAGCTTTCCTAATTCCTCTCTAAGGACCAGATCTGAAGCTATTGATAGACTGTCATTTACTTCAATGGACACTGGATCAGGCCCTAACAGAGATGGGGATCCTGAAGGGTCTTCTTTTTATCCTTGCACCACACTTCCTCATGACCTCTTGTTCTTGCTCTATTGTGAGGGAGTGTGTGTGACTGGTTCCCCCTGAGATGCCACCTGGGACTGAGGTGCCACTGAGCCCCCCGACCCACCAGCCTGGGCTCACACTGCAGCTTGTCACAGCAATACAAAGCCCTTCAGCCTGCACTTTCATCAGTCTTCATACAGGTAGGGCTTTACCCAGCTGCAGTTACATGCAGGCTCTCTGTCCAGCCCCTGCAATGAACCAACAATGGAAAGGCTACAGCTAAGGCAACTCCCAACTGCCCAGGCGCGCACCCTGTCTGGAGTATAAACCCAAAATTATACCGTCTTGCGCTGCCCGGGGAACTGTACAGCATAAGCTCATAAAATTTGCCCCATCCCTCAATGTGGAGAGGAATATGCAACAGCCGTTGCCCCAGAGTTAAGATTCACATACACTTCACACCAACACACTGGTTTAGATAAAGCAAAAACAAGTTTATTCACTACAAAAGATAGATAGCAAATAAACAAAAATGCAAACTAAACCTAAATATACTAGATAGGGGGAGAATCTGCTCGTTCATGTCCAATCTAAGAGATGATACAAGCAGGCTGCAGATTCTTAAAGGGCAAGCTGCACTTGCTTTACAGCTTGGAATCCCCAGGTGTTTCATTCACAGGCTAGAAATCCCTTTAGCCTGGGTCCAGCACTTCCCTCAGTTCAGTCTTTGTTCCTCGGGTGTTTCCAGGAGTCTTCTTGTGTGGGGAGTGAAGAACACCAGATGTCATCACTCCCTGCCTTATACAGATTTTGCACATGGGGGGAACCCTTTGTTTCAAAGCTTGGTTCCTAGACCAATTTGTGGAAAAATACTGACATCCCAAGATGGAGTCCAGCATCACGTGGTCTGATCACATGTCCTTGTAGGGTCATAGCAGCCACTCTCACTGGCTGTTTGGAGTGTTCTCAGGAAATCTCACCACAAGGTGGGAGATAAGCTTCTCCTAATGCCTATTGGTTTTTTTCTTAATGGCCCATTGCCCTGAATAGGCCCTTCCCCACCCACTATCTAGACTGAAAGCATCTTGTCTAGTGGGTATTACTCAACTGTAACTACATTTGAAATACAGATACATAGTCAATATTAACTTCAGATACAAACATTCTATATGCACACAAATAGGATAATCATATTCAGCAAAGCATAACTTTTCCAATGACACCTCACATGACTTATCTTGCATAAAATACATCATAATTATGTTATCATATCATAAATATGGGGAGCAGCGTCACAGTGTGGTCTAGTGTTAAAGGGGCTAAGTCTCCTGAATTCTACTCCTAATGCTGCCACTGACTAATAGCTTGCCCTTGGGCTAGTCACTCAGCCTAATAGTTTGCTCAGCAGTAAACTGGGTACAAACACTTACCGGAGAGCTTCACAACAGTCTTGTGAGGTAGTAAGTACTCGGAGATCCTTGGATGAAAAGCAGTATCAAAGAGTAGAACATCATTGTTCACCTCCTCCTAGTGATCTGTGTTGCTGCGTATCTTACCTTGGTGCAGCAACCTTGGCCCAGCGCCTCAAAGGGCACTGAAATACCTTTGAGCATCTGGGCCCTGGAGACCAATGATCAATAACAAAAAGATTAGCTAGTAGGTGACAGAAGAACACAAAGGGAAAGCTTTACCATATCACTGATGTGCCATTCAAGACACCAAACCATGAAACTTGTGCCATACTGGCCTGGCCAGGGGATTGCCCATTAATTGTGTCAACTTGATTACATCAAATTTCCTATTTGTGTTTGTTCCTAAAACCCTAATTCCTCCTAATGCATTCGAATGATGCAAATGCTCTGTTACAATAAACCGCATTCCTATTAAAATCATTGACAACATGGGGTTTGGTCTAATAGAGAAATTATTTTAAACTAAACATCAACATCTGTCAGCACCTTAAAAAAAAAAGTGTGCGGTGATGCACGGCCGCACAGTGAAATTTTAAAGCGCGTAGTGGCTTTTTCAGAATGCCAGCCCTGAATATTAAACAAACACCTGAAGCTACTAGTGCTACCGCCTAGAACCAGCACTTCATTTTCGATTACGTGCCGTGACTTAAAGAGTGTTCTAGGCGCCGCCATCTGGGTTTCCCTTAATTATCAATGTGAAAAGCACATACAATATTTCACAACTCATTCAGAAAACAGTGGGACTAGGGCTGTGCATACTCCTTGTGTGGCATACGTCTGGGATCCTTTCGGCATACTTGCATAAAAGATGTTCACGGTCATTTCTTTGAGAAGTTGTTCCCTAGCTTGCTAGGTACAAGATGGACATACTCTGCTGTTCAGTGGACAGCAAGCGGGTCATGTATGATCATGTAAAATTTGAAACTGCCTTTGACAAAGTCTATTTTCAATGGCTTTGCTACTTTTATTTTTATTTTATTTTTTTTAAAAGTGTCCTTTATTTTAGGTATTAGACTGACTGTGTAATTCTGTTCATCCGTCAGGTACATAGCAGAAAACAGGCTGATCAATAGACAGAAAAAGGATTACAGCAGAGGGAAAAGTGGGTCTGAGATACTTAGAAGTGGGCGGAGAGTCAGAGCTTGTGTGTTCTGGAACTCAGCCCAGGAAAAAAATCTGGTCCACAATAGGAGATACGAACCTCCACTTGTTTAAGCAATCAAAGGTTATTATGTAGTACTGGGAAACACCCGTTAGGACAAAGGCTGCAAACATCGTTGCAGAGGTAAAGTCTATTAACCCTGAATAGTTATTACATTTGGAGGTAATCAGAATTTTCTGAACCGGGATGGAGTAAGAGGAATGCCATCTAGACAGCCTCACTCTGAGCCAGTCTAGACAGCAGAGTGGTTAAAATGCTGTCACCCACAAATGCCTGTCTACACTAGTGCTTCTACTATGGCTACCAATAATAAAGCGGCACTGTTATCAACAGTGGTAAATTAAGGAAAAAATGCTAGCAGAGGCAAAGCAAAAAAGCGTCTAGCTCCAGGTCAGGGAATTGCAAGATACCCAAGTCATCTCCCATAATCTTGTTAAATTTTACAAGAAATATTCACATATACTACTTTATATTAAATGGAAATTTGATTACAAGAGTTACCTGAAATGGGCCTTGAGCTGGAATGCCTGACTAGGATCAAGGAAACAAACTAACATGTATCAGGTCTGGAACAACTTTTGGACGGCTGAACAACACATGGACAATAAATCCAGAAGGAAACTAATGCATCAGACTCATTCATTTCTGGGTTTGTCGTCTCCCTTCTCATCCCTGGTTCCCCAGGGGTGCATCCCCAACAAATTAAACCAGTTAGGGGAAAGTTTAAGCATTGTAATCTCTTCCCTTTTTATTACAGTAACACTACTTCCCCACCCCCCATCCAGAATTTATATTGAATGAGCTCCGGCACACGAGATAAGCACAACCAAATCATTTAACTCCACTATTAGAGCCACCCTTCCACCATCTTGGGTTGTATATCGTGTTCATAGTGGTAGGAATAAAGCCAATTAATAGTAGAAAACAAAAGAAGGAAATCAAATTTATCACTCTCCTGGTCATCCTTATTCCTTTTTGTTATAAATCAGTGATGCTGCAGGCTCTCCTCAAGTTGTATACCCAAGCAACAATACCATTTGCAGTTAACCTTCGCAAATTAAAACAAGTTTAGAGCACCACTTGGTTCAGTGCTGTGGCTACGTTTACTTTTGATCTTGTTTACTCAAGCAATTCCCCCTCTGGAGCATCAAAGTTTGTGGTTAGTTTTTAAGTACTGTTAATCTACACGATGAATACAACAAAGCTTATGAAAGAATCCCAAATGGACAAGCATGATAAGAGATAGGACAAAGAGTCTGGCAGAGTTCCAGGTCCACGCAATATTTTTGTGCCCAACCTCTTCAATTACAGTCACATATTAGTCTATGAGTTTTAGCATCAAACTGTTCCAGTGGCTGTTGGGGAATATCCCTTTTTATGAAAAATGTTATGGTTTTAATTTCTTTACTGATATGAGAGACATTTAATGCAATGCATTTCACCATGACTACGCAGCCAGGAAATTAAACAAAAGAAGGAGAAACTTCACTGAACAGTAGAGTTATGAAAAGATCTTCTTAAAGGGACATTGCCAAGTCAAAAGAAAATCATTACTAGAAAAATATTGGGGGTCATTAGTTTGTCACCAAGGGGTCTCAGATGTGGCGAATCTAGGGTAAGGGCTTTGGAGTGCCACATTATTTCTGCTCCTCCCATTATTTCTGCTCCTCACACAGACTCTCTCTCAAGTGATTGGGACCAGCAGGGCATTTCAAGCACACTTCCCAACATCAGTATGGTTGATGGACAAAAAAAAAAAAAAATTAAAAAAAAAAAAATATATATATATATATACATACACACACATACCCCTCATAGAAATGGAAGGGACCCTGAAAGGTCATCGAGTCCAGCCCCCTGCCTTTGCTAGCAGGACCAAGCACTGATTTTCCCCCAGATCCCTAAGTGGCCCCCTCAAGGATTGAACTCACAACCCTGGGTTTAGCAGGCCAATGCTCAAACCACTGAGTTATTCCTCCCCCGATGGAGGGGAGGTCTGTATTAGAGTTGGTTGGAAAACAGAATGTTCATCCCACAGGAAATGGATATGTCAACATTATTCCAATTCAACGTGAAAACTAAAGTCAAAATATTGACAGATTTGCAGAATGAAAAAAAATCCCCCCAAAAGTTTCAAATTGGAAATATCCAAATGCCCCCCCCCACACAAAAAAAATAAAAATGTTGATATTTTTCATTTCAGTTCTCAACTGATTTCCCCCCCCCCACCAATTTTATTTGGGGGGGGGCAGGCAGCAGCGAGGGTCAAACATGTATTTTTGGCACAAAGAAAGCGTCTAAGAATTTGTTGAAATGTTTCTTCTACAGATTCTGGCCAGCAGAAGCACTCTTTCTATTCTATATAGGGTCTTACATCATATTCACCACTTTAGTATCTGAATCCCTGCCAGTCTTGCATTAAGTGACTGGACTAATATCGGTCATGTGTTGGTTGTTCTCTCCCTCGGGGAGAAGTGTGTGTATTGGAGGGTCTTGTTTGGATAGGCTTTTTTATTTTAATATATAGCAACATGTATATTTGTGTGTTACAGAAGGCAAGATCATAAAAATGTGCCTTGCACTTGGAGCAGAAGGTGGCGAGATTTGTGATGGTCCTTAGCTCCTAGGAGAGTTCATTCCACACTTTTGGACCAGCCCAAGAAAGCTCTGTCTCCCACTCAAATAAGCTTTACCCATATTGTAGAAAGTCCCATTATGTCGGAGAAGCAGAGCTGATGATCATTGGTCTTCATCCTAGAGCTTTAGTTTATCTTTCCAATATCCTGGTCCCAGGCCACTGAGCATCTTGAAGACAAGGAGCAAGACCTTGAACTTGATTCAATATTCTATGGGAAGCCAGGGTAGAGAGTGGACAACAGGTTTTGATGCCTTCACGGTAGCCCAGGCTGCTGAGGGGCTGCATCACAGTATTTTACACTAGTCAGTTTCGCCAAGTGCTGAAGGCTTCATGCTAAGATATATTGGATTGGTGTAGTCCAGCTAAGTAGGGACGCAGGTTTGAATAGCTGAGGCCAGGTCATCATCCACCTGGAGGGTATGGAGTCTCCTAGCCAGTCAAGGATGGTAAATACACATTACTCATAGATGCTGCTATGAGATCTTAGCATCAGCAAGGAATCCAAAAACATTCCTAAGCCAAGGACTGAACTGACCAATTGTGAGTGTCTACCTTCAACCAATAGGAGACCGCACCATGGCTACAAACTCTTTCAATTACTTCTCTATGTCCATTATCACCATCTCTGTTTTGCTCAGATTCAGCCAGCTCTTCTTCATCCATGAGCTCATCTCATCCAAAAACTGAGCAATTTTGGTGGTAGTTTGTGGTGAAGGGTAAGTAGAGTTGTATATCATCTGCAAATTGCTGGCACTTGAATACATGTTGGCCAGTTCACCTGCATATAGCTGTTGAACAGGATTGGAGAGAGAACTGATCCTTTTGAGACTCCACAAGTGGGTGCTCCAGTGATGGAGGTGCAGTTTCCAACCATTGCTCCATTTTAGCACATTACCCTGACTCTCAGCCAAGACAGCAGTGTTACATGATTGACAGCATTAAATACTTCAGAGCGGTCCTAGTGGATGAGAATGGATGCCGGCCCTCTATCCACTGACAGCAGATGATTATCCATTAATGCTTCTAAAGCAGTTTCAGATCCACATCCTGGCGTGAATCCAGATTGTGCCAGATCTAGAATATTACATTCACTTAGATAAGCTTGTAGTTGATCATTGGCTAGCTTCCCTATGAGCTTGCTCAAGAATAGGAAGTTTGATCATGGGTAGTAGCTGGTTAAATGATGCATCTTGGGCAATTTTCTTCAGTATTGGTCAGACTATCATGTGGGTGAAGGAGAAAAGGAAGATTCGTCCTCTGAATGAGGCATTGGCTACTGCAGTCGTGAGCAGCACTGGTGTTCATGGCTCTCTTTCACAAGCCAAGAAGGGCCTGGGTTGGGTTTACAGGACTCGGTCTCTCCTCCCTCCCCAGCATGGGACGTAGCAACAGTGGGAACCAACTCCCGCTGGCCCTCACACCACCAGAAGCAGCAGGGCAGGGACCTCTGCTCACTTGAAAATGTGGAAACAAAGGAGAGAAGCATTCTGAAATGTGACCGGGAGATGGACTCCTTTCCCAGCCTGCCCCTTCAGCACAGGAACCCCCCACCCCCCCAAAGGGCTCTCTTATGAGGAAGGAGCCCTGGGCCCCAGTACTGCTACTCTGGCCTTCACCTCCACGTGCTGGTCAGCAGGCCAATTTACCGCTGTGACTCAAACACTCCTAAGTGGTAAGTGCTATCTCCCAAAGCAGGTGAGAGCAACCGTGGCATCATGAAAAACGCAGACGTCTTATTTCAAGGAAATGGATTTCCGATGTCACTGACATCTCCCCTTTTCATTGGGCTAGACGCCACCTATTATTACTGTTTCTGTTTTTATTATTTCCATTGTTCGGATGCCATACTTCAGTACACTCACCACTACTCCAGGAACAGACTGTTCCAGCTCTATCCATTCCCAGGCCTCAGCCAGGCTACAATTCCAGAAGGTATCCAACAAACCTGTCTTTTCCATGGCATTTAGCCAACCGTTCTTCCACTCAGATCATCCCATGGTACTGCCCACTCTTTCACTTATCACAGTGAAAACTGGGAGGAACTGTCCAAGGAAACAGCATAGCTGACATAAGAAACCAGATTCCAGACATCTAACACCTATACACTGCACAGAACCATTACCTACGTATGGGCCCGAAGCAGACAGCACAGAGTGACACGTTAAAAGTGAAGCTTATCAATGATCTGCTGCCAACAATGCATAACCTCATCCGCAATGAAGCACTTGATTAGTCTGCATCACTGAGGGCTGGCTGGATGACACAGCAAGCTCACCCCCCAACTCTGCTCCACTCCCTCCACATTACTCGGTACACCACAGACCCAGACAGGACAAGAAGGTAGGCAATCCGGCATTCATCTTCTCTGCAAACATCAAATCCAACAGAGCTACCTCAGACAAGACTACTTCATTTGAATCCATTCATCTGACGATAGAACCCAGAGCCAAAGCTAACAGATTTTATGGTTGCAGTGTCGTTGGTCCCAGGGTATGAGACACAAGGTGGGTGAAGTAATATCTTTCTCTGGACCAACTTCTATTGGTGGAAGCGAGAAGCTTTCAAGCCTCACAGAGCTCTTCCTCAGGTGTGGGGAAGGTATCCAGTGGAAAACGAAGGCTGATACGCCCAAAACCCTGCCTCAAGTAGCTATCCAGGGTACTTCCGGTATCCTGAGTGCCTTCAACGGATTCAGAACTAAGTACAAAGCGCTGTGAAGGACAGTCATCCAAGACTGTGACCATGCACATTTGGAAAAGCTTTTCAGACAGCCTGGATTCACCTCACCTCTACTCATAGAATATCAGGGCTGGAAGGGACCTCAGGAGGTCATCTAGTCCAACCCCCTGCTCAAAGCAGAACCAATTCCCAACTACTCACCAACCAACAGCCCATCTGCATTCCCAGAGTTCATTACATTCACTGATCAAGTAGTTCGAGACACCCTTTAGGGGTCTCAACTCCATACCTGTGAATTTGACCCATGTCAAATGGAGGTAAAAGCATGGCATTAATATTTCAAATGTGAGATAATCTCAAATCACGAGGCCAAAGCCTTGTCATTCTTTTATACTGACTCGATTACATCTTCGCCAAAATGATCAATGCACATTTTTCTCAAAAAATACTCTGGTGATTCCAAAAATTGAAAAAAGTCACACTTCAATGGTATCTTTCATTCAAGAAGTTAAAGCAACTTTACAAATATGAATTAAGCCTCACTACACCCAAGTGAAGTAGATATTATCATACCTGTTTTACAGACAGAGGAAGAGTCAATCTTGGTCTGATTGAAATATCATTCAATGTTGGTCTACTATAGGGCCAGATAATGCTATCAGCCTATAAACAGAAATCTCAGCTGGAATCAGTGAGCATTTCTACTCAGAAACTAGTGAAACTATCTGACCCAATGTTACTGATTTCTACTAGCAGAGCAGTTTGATTAACGTTATATTTCTTAGACCAGAAAGTTGGGACTTCCAATTGATTTTGTGTTGATTTGGAAAAAAATAACTTGCTATTGATTGAATTTTTTCTAATGAAGGAAGAATCAAACCCTGAGATGAAATGTCATTCCTGAACCTGAGCTATGCAGAGTAGATTAAAAAGAAGAATTTTGCCTTTGGTTTGATGTTCAAATTAGATCACTAATTCAAACAGTCCTTTTGCTGTCTAATAAATTCAGATGAAAAGGGGAGATACAAATTCTCATACTCCTTTTGCTGCTTAATATATTCAGATGAGAAGACAAGATATATCAACAGAAGAATTAATTTATGCAGATCTTTCTCTAGTTTCATGATTTAAAATATCTTTTTAGATAAAAGTCCAGTAATACTCAGCACTTTTCACCTTCAAAGTGTTTTGAAAATATTAACTAGTGAATCTGCACAGCAACAGAGTAAGGTTGGTAAGGAGTGTTAACTCCTTGTGAATCTGAACAGCACCCTTGCAAAGTAGGATTGGAATATTACTCTGTATAATGGAGATAATACAAGGCAGAGAGGTTAAGGGACTTCCCCATTAGGACACAGTGAGTCAGTGTTAAAGCCAGGTTAGAATTAATGAATTCCTAGCTTCCAGTCCTGTAGTTGGACCATAAACCATGCCCATCATTGAGATCTGTTCACTGCACATGATTTTGTGCACTACATGTTGATGGTGCCACATTGTTGTGTGATGAAAAAATATTAGTGACAAAATTGAATGTTAATGTTTTAGAAAGAAGGACTTCTACCAGCGTGGATGTTTAAAATGTCTGGCCAGTTTAAACCTGGGCCGCTCTTTTTGTTGTGTAGCCAATGATTAATGATGTATGATTAATCAACATGTTAGATCATATATAGTCATTGTATGTTAATTTGAGTCAATTTGTAGGATTATAGAAGTAGAAGATTATTCCTGCTAAATACTGATCCATCATGTATTAGATATCCAAGTAAGAAAAGCTGGAACACAAGGCCTGTAGGCTGAGCTCTGCAAGATCCTGCTTAAGCTATTTTAGGCCTTGGAGATAAGAAATGCTGACATAAGTGACCGGAAAAATAACCTGAAGCCCCAAGATTATAGGAAAAGAGGTACCAAGTGGTAATATTGCAAAAATTACCCAGAAGATTAATTTTAAATCACAAAAATGCTGTAAAGGTGCATCTGTTTCCAACATGTGTCTTCACCACAGGATACAGGCGGTGCATCAATACTAATCAGAATAACGGGAACCCATAGGTATTGGATGCCTTATGTTTCTAGGGGACATTAGACCAATAAGGGACAAGAGAGTTGACATGTTCATGGACATGCACAGAAAACGTAGGTATAGACAGAATCACATTATAAAAAGAGGGTGCCTACATTAGGTAAATTGAGCTCCCTATGGGAAACTCCAGCAGGCACCATCCCTCTACTGATGCTCAATCCATGGGAGACCCATCTGACCCTAACACTATTGTTAAGGATGTGACTATGTGTGCATAGGTCTGTATAGAATTTCTATATGCTTGTGTACTCATAACTTTAATAAAACTTGTAAAACAGACTAGACCTTGTACTTGTGAATGTCTGTGTGATCGCTACTCTTGGTCTTTGTGTGTTCCTAGAGACTAAATCTGAAGCAAGTAGCAGAGGTGACTTTCACTCTAGCTGAAGAAACATTGAGCACCCAAGCAATGGTGATTAAGGTAAGATGCCAAAAACTTTAAAATCACACTTTGTTCACACCAATTATTAAAAAATCATATATTGAACAGATATTAAAAATCAGACCTAGGGTATGTCTTCACTACCCGCTGGATTGGCGGGCAGTGATCAATCCAGTGGGGATCGATTTATCGTGTCTAGTCTAGACGCGATAAAATCAACTCCTGAGCGCTCTCCTGTACTCCACTGCCGCAAGAGGCGCAGGCGGAGTCAATGGGGGAGCAGCAGCAGTCAACTCACCGCAGTGAAGACACCACAGTAAGTCGATCTAAGTACGTCGACTTCAGCTACGTTATTCACGTAACTGAAGTTGCGTTACTTAGATCGACACCCCACCCACCCACCCCCAGTGTAGACCAGGGCCTAGAGATGGGCTCAAGCAAAGAATTAGATGAGCATTGTATCTGAACTTCATAGCTAAGTCCGATCTCTGACCGGATGAATCAAAACTCCAAATTCAAGTACCCCCCACCCCAGGAAAGTTCAGATCAGAATCTAGACATAAACATTACAGCTCAGGCCCGTCTATAATTATAACCTTTTATTTCTACAGCCTTCTGTGTCTGGGCTGCTGAACCCAGTGTAAGGAAACTATCTGACAGGCACCATTTAAATGTTTGCTACATACTGAGCAGAGGGTACCGTACGCTGTCGAAGGTTAGGCTATCAAAAGGAGACTGTGTGCTCTGGGAGAAAAGTAATATCCGCTTTAGCTTTCAAACATTTTGGCTTTTTTTTTTTATTAAAAGTATGTACAACAAAAACCTTACACTGTTGTCATATACAAAAGGAGATAACAAATGGCATATACAAAAGGAGATAACAAATGCTAAGAAGTGGAAATCTGTCAGCTACGAATATCAAAAGGCTACATAGAGAGCCAAAGGCAACAAAGTTTTTCACCACATTTTTTTAAATAAGTGTTATAACTATATTCCTTCCACCAACAGTGTATTTATCACCCCGTGAAACACCATCCAAGTAATCACAGCATTTAAAAGGGGGTCTGGTTTAAAAGGGACAACGGTGAGATACAATCATATTTAAAAAAAAAATTCCTCACTTATATTGGTATTATATTATTAAAATAGAGAAAGTTAAAAAGTTAAAATAAAACTATGCATTTATATAGAGCCTTTCACCTTCAAAGTGGTGTACAAATATCCATTCATCCTCAATACCCTATGAGGTAGAAAGAGTATTTGTCTCCAACGTATTCGTGGGGAAAATGACAGAGAGGTTGTGACATGTCCAGGTCACTAAAGTCAATTCTAATCCCACATCTGTCAAAAAGAAGCTCCTAGTTCCCGGTATCTTTACACTAGACAATGTTACCCTTCTCTCTGCACTCTCATTTTCACCCCTCACACTGGTTTTATTCAATTTTGCACTTCTCCCAGCTGGGCAGTGAAATTAGACTGGTCAGTTTCAGACTCTGGTCACAGCATCTCTGTATTCGAGTGAGCTTCTAAAGCAGCATGGAAATATATCATGTAACTCAAAAAAAATTGCTGTAATTTAATTTTTTAAATTAAAAAAAAGTCATAGGGTTTCTAGCAGTAAATTTTTGGGATAGGATGTTTGTTAAACATCTACATCTGGCGCCTAAACTAGCTTCTTTTAATTTCTACTACTAAAAGCAAGCATATGCTTTAAAGAGGTTATTTCAAGTAGAAGAGGATAGAGTGAGTCAATGGATCAGGCTCTCTCAGCGAGAGATTTCAGTTAATGTCTGGCTTCAGTCACAACTAAAGCAAGTTTGGTGGTCTCAATTTAGCACCTAGTGGGCATCCGGCCACTGTGCACGATTTATGGCAAAGCAGCAAGACATCAGAAGTGGAAGGCAGAGGTGTCTGTAGCTCAGAGTGTTATTAGGGACTGAGCTTGTTAGAGCGATTATCCTGTCTGTACAGGACTGGATATCTTTTTAAAAGATTGCTCTCCCCTCAGATTACCATACACACATCGCAGTCAAACATGGTTAGCAGACTCAGCTCAGAATTCTTGCCCATGGACGGCAGTACTATCCATTGGGAGTCTGGAGACTTGGGTTAATTGCTCTGTCACTAACGGACTCTGTGAGACTGGCAAATCACTTAGCCACACTACACCTCACTTTCTCTGTCTGCAAAATGGGGATAACAATGCTTATCCATCTTTGGGGGATGGGGGAGGGAATAAACCAAAAACCACAACAAAGCCTTTGAGAGCTATGGGTGAAAAGTTCTCGATAGGTACCAAGTATCATTCCTGGGTTATTATTTTTACAGAAGGGATAATGAAAAGGAAGTGATAATATATTTGTCCCCGGGTCTTCAGCTGGGCCTGATACGGAGCCTATAACGTGCTTGATTTATCAAATCTCACAAAAGCTTGTGTGAAAGCAAACCAAAAAAGGCTGTGAAGTCGCAGAAGCAGCTATGAAAAATATTTCTCACTCTTTGCTCAGCTCCAAGTACAGTACTAATTGTTGACACCTATGAAAAACTACAGTTCACCAGCTCTTCTGAGGTACATTGCTTAGCTACAAACAATTTATAATTTTACACTTCCTCAAGATCCTTTTCAAGTTAAGCCAGAGAATTAAACTTCTCAGAGAATTCATTCATAAGAACTACACTTTTTAAAAACAAATGAGAGAAGAGAGAGGAATGGATACTAGCTGTTTCAAGTCACCAGCATCTGATACCATGGAAACTTAGACAAATACAAAAGGTAATATCAAATTGGAGGGGGGGGGGAACCCACAATGCATCACTTTCCATCTTTAGACCCTTGTAGGGTGACCAGATCACCGGAGTGAAATATCAGGACACATTGGTTGAGGGGCAGGGGGGAAAGAGAGAGGACAGATAGACAGAGGTGCACAGCCCCAACCAGAGACAGAGGCACACTGGTCCGCCTGGCCCTGTGCTACCAGCGTGCCCCTTCCTGTTGGGGGTGGGCCCATGCTGCGCCACACAGCTCCAATGCCCAGCGCCCCCTGGATCCACTGTGCCCAGAGCCCCCCTACAACTCTTCCACCACAAATGCACAGTGCTGTGCGCACACACCCCGCCCAGCGCCCCCCTGCCCACAGCCCTACCACAGCTGCCCAGCACCCCACACAGACCCCCCCCCCGCCCAGTGCTATGACACACACGGATCTCCCCCACTGCCCAGCACCTCCAACAGGCCCCCCACTGTCTAGCATCCCAAAACACACAAACCTCCTCCACTGCCCAGCACCTTCCACACCCTCACAGCCCAGCACCCCATACACACCTCTCAGACACTCACTCCATCACACCCTGCCCCCTTCCCTGGCCGCACTCACCAACCCTGCTGGGAGGTCTCTGGCTCCTAGGGTAAGAGCAGCGAGGGGAGTCTCCAGACTCTCCACGTGCTGCGCCTGCCACAAGCATACCAATGGGAGCTGCCGGAGCCGCGGAGCGGAGCTTGCAGGCACTGGCAGCACGCAGAGCCCCCACACCCTAGAGCCAGAGGGACCTGCCAGGGGGCAAGGTGGGGAGTCCCGGCGGTGCTCACCTGGGGCAGCTCCCGTCCCGGGAAGCATCCGGCAGGCTGGTCCCTCTGGTTCCTAGGGTCGCGGGTCAGGTGGGGGTGGGGGCGGAGGTCTCTCTCCCGGTCCCAGTGCCTGCAAGCCCCGCCCCTGCAGCACACGGCACTCCTGCCGGCGGGCGGGCGCCGGGAGCTGCCGCAGGAAGCGGTGAGCGGCGGCGCTGTGGCTGCGGTCTGGACGGTCCCCGATATCAGGACAAAGGGCGTCCCGACCGACGTAAAGTCGGGACACGGGACAAGTCCCCTAAAATCGGGACGTCTGGTCACCCTAGACCCTTGGGTCAGGTTCAGCTGCATAACTGAGAACGCGCTATTCTGAATTTCACCTAAATGTCATATTATCCAAGGTCAGCTCAGGTAGGGCAAGACTAACCAGACAGACAAACTTAAAGCTCTAATACTCATGTGCAATATATATCCACTGGCAACTGCATTGCTTCAAATGCAAAACCAAGACACCCCTTTATTAACACAGCGCTTCTCTTTGTTACAATGAAAATCATTTTTCAGCCTTGGCTGTGAAAGTCCCTTGCCAGTGCAGTAGGCCTCTTCCGAAAGCTCTCAACATTAATTTAGTGATCAACCCCCCAACCGGGCTACCTTAATCCTTTCCACTTTTCTGCCTGGGAAAGTTCAAAATGATCAGACAGGGAAATGGGCTATGGAAATAATCCTGTTGGGTATGTGTGCGGGTGGAGGATGGGGACTAGAGGAGGAACAGGGAGGGGAGGTTTACAATGAAATCTAGCACCACACACAAAATAAGACTTGCTTGTAATAGTTTACATTGGCACAAGCAAACCAGAACTAGAAATATGCCAATATAGTCAGTGAGCAGAAATATTCAGTGTCTATGTAGCAATATTTGATCTGTAAATACAGCCACCATTCAAAATACAAACTCAAGACATTTTCCCACAAGGATGAATTCAAAAACAATATTTCTCATGTGTCAGTCACCAACATGTATTTGCTTGAGCATCAAGCATGGATAGATTATTTAATATTGATTCCATCATATCACCAAGAGGGCCCAGTCAGGATCAGGGCCTGGTCCTAGGCACGTTGAGGCCAGGGCACAGAAAAGTTCTTAATCTACATTTCTTTCTTATGTTACCTTTGACCTCTAATTTCACTAAAACTGAATGTCATCAGTCAAGAGTATATGAAAATGCATAGTGGGGTTGTAAGCAGTTGCACTCACCACTATAACACCCTCTGGCATCAGAACGGGGCCTTGCAGGGGTCTTCATCTCACCACGTTGACCACTTCTCTGGCCCGGCAGCAGCCTGTCTCTGTCCTTGTCTTCCATAACCCAGCCCTCCAACCATGTAACCCCTTTCCAGTTCTGTCCCTTTCCAGGGTAACAAAAGAACTAAAGAATCTACACCAACATCTAAATAGAAGATCCTTCTGCAACTTCTCAGGCTACACTGAGGTCTCCTGCTCTTCATCCCTATTCCCAGGGACATCAGCATTCCTTCTTTGCTCTCCATAGGCTGAGCACTGCCTCAGGGCTTTTCCCTGGGGGCCCTTCTTCCTAGCAGCTTTCCCCACTACCTCTCCTCCCTGTGGACTCTGGCAGTCTCTCCCAGGGCCCTCCCTACTTCTCACTGGTCCTATCTCAGCCATCTCTGCACCCCCAGCTTTACCTAATCCTTATGGTTCTCTCAGCCTGGCTTCCTAGAAAGCAGACATTCCTTGTAAATCTCTCCAACTCACTGAGCTCTGCTTCCTCTCTGTGAAATCTGCCCTGATCCTTGCCCAGCTGGGATCACTAATTGTAATTAAGTCCCCAGCTCAGGATCAGCTGGAGGAGGTGGTTAACTGCTGCACCACAGGGAAGGCTGAGCCCAGCTCCCCTGAAGGGCCTGCCAGCCTGTGACAAGGTCCTTAGACCAAGGAGGTGGCATTCAGTGATACCATGCAGAGAGAATGTATTAGAAGCCGACAACCATCCCCCCCAAAGACTTTGAGGTTGTCGGGACTTACAAACCACTCAGGTCTAACTTGAACATGAGCCCATCATAAGTGGGCAACATTCTTCTGAGTTAGTTGTCATGGTTACAAGGCTAACGGCACCTTCGACTCCACTGGTCTTTCAGAGTGCACCCTCCTCTCTCTACAGCGTGACCTTTTAACTGCTGTTTCCTTGTGATGTGTTAGTTCCCAGCATTGGAAAAACAGCTGTGTAACTTTGGCCAGAAGACGGAATTAACATCTTCACAGCTAATAGAGCAGGTATTGGTTCTTAACCCTTAGCCTATTTATCAGAAAGTGTTTTATCTGGATCCGTCATGTTACCTTCCTGCTAATAACTTGCTATTAAACAAAACCCCTATCTGCATACAGTAAGTATTCCAGTATAGTCATACAATAAACATTTCCCATAACCTACTGCAATACAGTATTCATAAATCAATACAGAGCAGGCCCTTGCCCTTCATACCATGAGCAAATCAAGCATGAAACAGCTCACTGTTACAGGGCGCTGAGCTTCTGTTAAGATATTAAACCAAAGTCCTGGCCACCTTGAGTCATTAAAAATCCCATGGCATATTTAGCAGGGGTAAGAGTATTTGCTAGAGTGTCCTGGCTCTGTTCCAATTTAGACAATTCAATTTTATCTACTTAACTCTCCCTCAGTTTCTGATATAACTGGTATCCTTCACTTCCTGGCCTAACCAGTGGTGCAATGGTAGAAAAAGAGATGTTAAATGACCAATGTGAATTCTGTATCAGGTCACTGATTGGAGTGTATGTATAACACCAACAGACCCCGGTTATCAGCAGGCAGGATTGAACCTGGGATCTCTGGAGCTTAGTGCATGAGCTAAAAGCCATAGGCCTGTTAGCTAAGGCTGTAGTGCAGACTCATTCATCTCTCTTCTTGTTAAGTGCTCTCAGCACCCCTAGATGGGACAGAACACCACACCCACGAGGTATGTGAGTTACATATGCAATAGAACAGCTGTCCTTTGGAAGGTTTTTTCCCAATGACATTACTCCTGGCAGGAGGGCTAGGAGAAGGATCATTTAACTATTATGGAAAGCAGTTCAGGTAGCTAGGTTCAGATGCAAATAAAGTAGTATTAAGTGAAGTATTAATCAGAAAATTGCCACCTTCACTCTGATTTTTGTTGTTGGTGTTGTTGATTATAAGAAAATTAACAAATTAATAAAAAAACAAACAAACAGAGCAATCATCATTCCATGTCGGTTTCTGTGCTGGTGCTGGCCCTACAGCAATGTGGTTGCCAAATGGACAAACAGGCAGTAGGGCCAACATTTACAGACTTGGGCATCTAACTACAAGAGACAGTTGCCAAGGATCTCTGAAAATCAGGACATTATCTAGGAAGTTAAATATGGATTTAGATGTCCAGCTTTGAAAATGCTGGCATATGTAACACCTAAGTAAAAGTATGTAGTGTGTGCCAGTTATCTGAAGGATTCAGGTTCTGGGCCATTTACTGAGAGGCTATTAGTAAGCGCTTGGCAGTGCAGAATAGGTGGTTTGTTTTAATTGCAAGGTCACTCAGACCATGAGCAGTTTTTTTGCTTGCCTGAGCAACTGTGTCAGTGAATGGTAATTCAGAACAGCAGTAACCTGGACTGCACTCTGCTCAGAGTTTATATTCTCCATTCAGTACATCAGGAAATGAAATCTGAGAAGCTACCTACGTTTTGAGCCTGCATGCCTGAGTGGAAACACAAATATCTGAGTTTATTCAATTATTACTCTACAGATCCACTGATAGCCATCAAATATAACCAAATATCAGGCTGCCTTCATTTTTCCCATTCATCTAGGACAGAATGAGAAAGCACTAGTTCATGTTCTTTGATTTGAATAGAAGAGAGAGAGCCTGCAGTAGATTATGAAGAATTAGCCATCAAGCAGAATTGAACACCAAAACTCCCAGCCTTGAAGGCCAGTATGTTCAGAACTTCCCTCCCTTTTGTATTTAAATTTGCTGAAATCTAATTTAAAAAGTGAAATGGGTATTATGTGGCATTTCTGAGCTGGGTGAACATTGTCTCTTCTACGTGTGTGATTCACTCTACTCTTAAAGTAAAACAGCAGTACTTAAAGAACCAAACTGTAAGCCGGGAGAATATTAAGATTGCTTCACTTATGATGGGAAAGACTGCAATTGCTTGGGTATGCGCTCCTGTTGATGTGCATTTGTAACTCCCAAAGCTCTTTAAAAAGGTGAATGTTGCTCTGTGTATAAATGTGTTGCAGACATGATAGATGTCAAAATAGCATTTGCACTCTACAGGAGGGAAGAGAAAACATGTTTATGAGTGAAATGCTCTTTGCAACACAGAACTCAAGTAAATGGACTGCATGGGCGGGCGGGGGGGGGGATCTCTGGACAAAATCCTCCCCTCAAGGCATCTCCACTGCTGCTACTTTTGGTGTGAATCTTCAGCAACATACTTTAGGAGGCCTCCCATTGACTTTAATATGCCTTAAACTGGGCCTTTCATTACATTCAACACTTAGAGCACATGGTGAGGGGTAGAGGATGCAAAGATGTTGTAATGCTTTGACTTTAGGGCCAGATTATGAACCAATTCTGCTGCATTTGGAATTTGGTCCAGACACTAAAATACTTGTTTTTCCAGATTTGAGTTATTTCATAAAAATGTGCAGACTCTATAACTCTTGGAAAACTTAAGCTGGAGAAATCAGAATTCCTCTTGTTCTCTACTGAACAGATACAGCAGAAGTAGCTGCAGTGTAAATGCTCCTCACACTGACCTGCCACGGTACCTCAATGGCTGTCCCATATAAGGGTAAGAAAGCAGCATCATTGGAGTAGTCAGTACGTCTTAGGTCTTGACTTTTCTGCTGAAACTACCAATGAGAGCACCAGCTGGTGCAAAAGTGCAGTGGCTTGATGATGTGAACATGGATGGACAGCATCAAACTCACTTCACAGGTAAGTTACTCCAGCTTTGTAAAGCTCTGTGTTTAGAGGATAAATCAGGAATTTTTCATACACAGCCCCACTCCAATGTCTTTCTGACTTCACTTGGGCTGTCAAACAGACAGCCCAGATTTGAGAGACTAGATATTCCTCTGTAGGTCGCCTTTCTCCCTTCCCCCATGAAGTACCAACAGCACAGCTCACTTGACCCATAGGAGTTTGGTTGCAATTCAATCACAGATGGCCAGCAGTAGGAGATTATTCCCCCTAACAATAACACCATGCTTATTTTCTTGCCACATGTCATTGGGGACCTCTTACTTTGTACCAGAAAACAAGGATGGACCTTTTTAAAAAAAAAAAAAAAAAAAGTACTGAGCTATAGAAGTGGATGTTTTTTTCCCCCTCTGAGCATGGCCCAGCTTCAATGGTTCTGGTTCAAAGCAGAGACAGGTGAAGCTGGGTGTGCCCTTCCTGAAGTGTGAGCGACCAAGGACACAATTATATTTTGTATTGGAGAGAAAGGGAGGTAGCAGAGTATCCGCTATACTAATCCAATCTGCCAGAGAGGCACCAGTAAGATGCTCAACATGGTGATTGTTTCTATGTGAACGCGCCCTCTGTAACTTAGTTACTTGCAAGATTTCTCCTTGAGTTCTTACTTAAACTTATGATCACTCCAGGCGTAAAGATTACCCTCCTCAATAAGCACAACAATGACAAACAGAATTGGGGGCATTAGAGAAAAATGCATTTTTTGTTTTGTTTTTCAGAACTATTAGGTATACAATCTGAGGTTGGAAAGTTCCTAAATGAATCTTGCCAAGAGTATTCAAGGTAAGTGCTACTTGAACAATAAATACAGATGAATGAGCAATGGCACCATGCACTTTCACTTGGGTTATTAAACTCAAAAGCAATAGTGAAAGACAGTGTTTTTAGCACCCTGAAGCACCACCTGTGGGATACCCCAACCCCACCAATCCATCTAATGTGGGCAGTACATATTTTAGTTGTGATTTTCAAAGCTGCCTAAGAATGAGAATTGAGCATCCAGATTTAAGTTAACCTCCCCAGCTGGCTTTGTGAATCTGAACCTTCAATTTTTATGGACACCCATCTTATTTTATAAAATAAATCTTAGCATAATCTCCCTACATAAAGCATTCAGTGAAAACAGGAGGAAGGACTGTCTATTTGTTTAGAGCAGGGGAGCTGAAATCACAGTTCCTGGGCTTTGTTCTGGCTTCATGTGTGAAGTTGGACATATCACCATCTTTCTGTGTCTCCGTTTCCTCTGCTGTCAAATAGGTATACAAATTCTTATCTATCCGACTGGGGGCAGGGGGAATTTGAGGTTTAAATGTTTATAAATGCTTTAAATGTTTATAAATGCTTTAAGAGAATCAGACGAAAAGACTATATAAAAGTGAAAGTACTTTATATATACAATTTGGTAAACTGCATGACCACATATAAATATCTATAGACTCAGCCTCAGAATTATATAGATTACAAGTGTTACGACAGAAGACTAGTGTGTAATATTTATTTGTTTTTAGATACACACTATTTCTGTGCAGCCCAACAATTTCATATGAAGAAGTCAAGTGATCAGATGGTTTAAAATCTACTATGGTTGCTAATCCATAATGCAACTATTTCATCATTTTGGAAAAAACAGTGCTTAAACATTTGGGAAAATGAACAAGTCACTGTAACACTATTTTATTAACAGAAAACGTTCCTGATCAGCTTTTCTCTCTTTCAAACAAACTGTAAAGTTAATGGATGCATACTAAATGTCATGGTTTTATTGCTCTAGTAGTCTAAGCCTTTCAAATTAAAGCAAGCTTTTTCATCTGGTAATACATTTGCCTTGGACTTGGACTGCAGCAACGCAATCCATGTCACAGCTGAAATCTTTACCCCTCTCCACCAAAAAAAAAAACCCCAATGTATTTATTTCCAATTTGATGGGGATATTCATGCTTTAATAGTAACCAGTGGAATCTATTGTTCTCTGGCTTTTAACTTACTTGCATATACAGAATGCATATCGGTGCTCTTGTTCATATAGTGCCCATCTACTCTGCATCTTCTTGTTCTTTAACATTTCATTGGTATGCTTTCTGCATGGAAAAGTAACTCCAAACATTGAAGAACACAAAAAAGATTGGCACATAGCTACTTTCAAAATTTTAATAAAGGCTGTATAATTACCCCCAGATTATCAGTGCCAGGGGACTTTCTCTGTTGAACTCCCCCATACTGTATAGGAGACAGGGAGGTGGCTGGGGGTTAGCAACCAAAGTACTGTCTACCCCGGGCCCACACCCTACTGTGGGACGTACAGTTCACAGGGGGTAGGCCAGGTTGGTGCCAGAAAGGATGTACACAAGCCCTGCAGATGGTCCAAAGGGCAGCTACCTACTTAGGATATGAACAGGATGCAATGGAGCTGTGCGGTCACGGAGGCAGAAGGGATGGTAGAGGGAGTGGGGGGAAGCAGAGCCACTGCAGAGAACCAAATCTATCTTGTGCCTCCTGAAGATTCCTTAGAGTCTGTGGAAATTTGCGGACAAGGACCACAGACCATCTTATTCCAGGGTCAACAACCCTGCTCTCACTGCTCTTCCACATCCCCCACCTCTCTTTGATGGGTTTTTCCACAGGACAGGTGATCTGGCTATAACAGTTTTGCATCATATACAGGTCTGGCAGAATTTGATTTTTACATTTTTTATTTTGAAGCATTTTTTTCTATTTTTAGCCATTTAAATTTTCACAGTTATGGGAACTTATGGGGGGAATCACACAATTATTTGATGAGAGTGTATTTTGAGATTCAAAAAGTTAAAAGCTTTATAACTGTTAAAACACAAATTGTCAACATCAAATGTCAAAATATACAAAGTAAATATCCTTAAGCCAAAGCCTAATATGTTCACAAGGAGCATTTTTCTTTCTTTGCCTATTTGTAAATTTCGATTGTCATGGATGGAAATATTTTTTCAGTTTGTGCAGGTATCAATTAACATTTACTGATATTTGCCAGTAAAAATCTAATCCTTCCAAGCCTAGTTATGCAATGTACTGAGTTACTAGCACAACTAAGCTTCTCAAAAGAAAATGTCATTGGTTATTGAAAGTGACCCAATGTATTTAATATAGAGAAAACCCCTGAGCAACAAATAAGTATTCTCTTAATCAAGCCTTTCACTAAACAGGGAGCATTTTCTCAGTAATTACTTTTAGGGTCCTAGATTCCACTGGCACACAACATATTGGGAGTTCTTTCTCATATGCAGATTAGGGAGGATAGCAGCCAATGAGATAGGCTCCAAAACGAGTTTCTACTAACCTAACTCCATCCCTTCTTCTGGTCTCTACTTAAAGTATTTCCCTTGGATTTGATTAGCAACCTATGCAGAATCCCGCTCATGCATCTACAAACCCTTTTGGCTAGTCAAAAAGGCAGAGCCATCACCAGTAACATCTGGGACACAGAAAGGAATTAGCAGCAAGAAAAACCTGATTCCTGGTACCACACAGCAGACAGGATCTGTTTTAGCCCTCACCATTAAAACTTCAGGGAGGAAAATTTAAAATGTGCCATAGCTTCTCAGATCCCATAAACAGACACTTTCCCAACAACCCTTTAACAGGTTGTTACCAAGTTAAGCGAAACTGCTGAGCCAATGAACGGAACTAGGGATTGTTGGTGTGGGGAGGTTCTAATCGATTACAGAGAATGACACCTGCAGATGCAAAGACATTGAGTCTGTAATGTCTGCAGTAATTATTCAGGGAGTGCAACCTAGATCCTTGCATAATCTCCTGAGTGTCACCTCACCACTCTAAGCCCAGGAGGTTTCAGTCACATGAGCAGAGTAAGCCTTAATATAAAATGGACATGGAAAGTCTGCAATTTTGTATGCCTATATTTCTCATATACATCGAGGCCCAAATCCACAAAAGGCCTTAGGTGCCAAGTCCCAGATTTAGGCATCACTGCAATCCACAAAACCCTCACTTGGCTGCCACCTAACCTACAGACACCCAAATTCACTCAGTATCTATATTTTCACTGTAAAAGTCTCTGTGTTTTTGCATCTGAACATGTGCATGGCTGCCTCAAGCAGGCATCCAGACACGTATCTCACATTTCAGACCGAGTGCAATCCTCAAACCAGGTGGAGAGGTGTTTCCCCACCTATCTCGCCAGCAAAGCCTGATCCTGGAGGCGTGCTCTGGGCACACCTAAACACGGCACTTATAACTTCTATCCCAGTGTTTAGGGTACTCCACAGGACTATATAGAGTCGTTCTCACTCACTCTCTGGCCCAAGGCATATTTAATTATTTATACAAAATGGAATAGCGTTAATAGGAGAAATAGAACATCGGAATATCCCACATTCCAATCCCTTTTCAGCAGGCAGAGAGAGGAATTGAACTGGGATCTCCCACATCCCAGCCAGCAAGACAAAAGCAAAAATACTGCCCAAGACCGCAGATACTGTGGTATGCTGCCCCCTCCCAGTGAGGGCACGAGAAGAACTGAGGGAACAATGGAAAGAGTGAAGCTAGTCTAGTTGAAGGTACCTAATAGGAAAGCTTTTCATTGGCTGTTATCCTGAGTCATTTGCTACCTATCTGTTCTGTACCAGTGAAATCTGGGACCCAGAATATGAGCTTTGGGAGAAGGGGAATATAAAAAAAAGCCCAGTTGCAAACAAAAAGCAAATGCAAAAATATCAGCAGGCATCTAACAGTGAAACATTAATTACATTTCTAAAGGCGGTGTCCATAATTAATTTTCTCATGTCCATACAAATAGGAATAAAGTACGAAGCTGGTGATTTCACAATGTTTGTAAATTACTAAATTAATTAACAGCCTATCATTAGAGAGAAGATGAAGGAAATTTAGAGGAACCTCATTTGACGTTATTCAGAACTCTCAAAGGAAAGAAGAGACTTGTGGGAAAAAAAGATTAATTGCAAGTTTTTCTCCTTTATCTTGATCTCATGTCTGTTTACATACTTAAATCTGCTTCGTCCTTCAGAATTCTGGGAATAAAGATTTTCAGTTAAATCATCTTGGAGGAGTCACTAGTTCCTCATCTTGTCTCTGAGGAGTAGTTAACTTGGAATCTTAAAATAACGTGGCAAAGTCATAAACAAAATGTGCTTCATTCCTTCTAAAACAGCCCTTAATTTGTCAGGGCAGTAAATTGCAGCTGCTGGTCTAGTGCAGGCAGGTTCCTCTTCTAACATGTCTGATTTGTATAATTTTTCTGGGCTCTAGTTAGAGGGGTCCAAAAATGTGCATTAATTTAGCCAAATAAAAGATTGGCTTTAGTTTCTCTCTTCTACCCCACATGGAAAGAAATGTAACCATAATAGTTCTGCATCTCTCTAGAGCAATTTACTGCTACCAGCACCCAGAGAAACTCCAAAGCTTAAAGGTGGCTCAGATGTTAACACAAATAATAAAACAATTGCTGCATCCTACCTGGTGTCTCACTTCAGTGTCTTCAGTGATAGCAAAGAGTCTGAAATCGTTGCTGTTTTTAGCCTGATTCAATTTTTTCAGGTACTTAGGTGGCTTAGTGGATCATTCTGCTTCATATAGAATGAACAGTAAAGTAAAAAGAAAGAACTTGCCCCGGTCTCATTTATGGCACACGTAAAACACGGAGTCAATTGGAAAGTGGCCTAGGAGGAGGTTTATGGCACTAGAAACAGGGCCCTATCCAGTGAGGCACATTATACATCAATTCCATAGCAAGGCCCTGATTTCTGTGACAGCTGCATTTGAATTAACGTGGCAGTGCTGTCTGAACACAAACTTATTTGATGATATTCAGTTTTACAGAAAAAAATCTAAAATTGCACCATAAAGTGAAACTATGACAAACGCACAGTTCATTCAAATACAAAAATCCATCCGTCCTAGAAGTTGAGATACCACCAAGTTAATTAAGTTAAATACTTAGGGCCAGTCATGAACTCTTCTGCAATGTACTCAATCTGCGTAGCTCAGGTGAGTATGGCTAGGTAGGCTGGGAAATATGCCTAATAGCAAGGAAACTTAAGGAGCTCAATCTGTTTAGCGTCTCAAAAAGAAGATCAAGAGGTGACTTGATTACAGTGTCTAAGTCCCTTCCATAGGGAGAAAATACCAGGTACTAAAGGGCTCTCTAATCTTGTGGAGAAAGGCAGGATAAGAACCAATGACTGGAAGTTAAAGCCAGGCTAATTCTAATTAGAAATAAGGAACAATGTTTTAACCATAAGGGGGCTTAGCCATTGGAACAAAAAACCTGCCTTCTCTTCCACTTTGGGAAAGCCATGGAAGGGGACTTACATGTGCTTGCAATGGTAGCAACGTAAGATGCTTTTTGCTTGCAGAGTATCTGTTCCACCTCCCACTGATCACATGAAGGCGAGTCCCAGCATTGTCACTTTAGAGGGGAGGGGAAGCTGACATCTACACAACCATCCCTTTTTCCTCTGCCCTGCCTCAAACCCCATCTGCTCAATTGTTTCTTCCCTTTCACAGTATGCAGTGGAATGGAGCGTATGCCCTTAACAAGCTATTAGTGACCTCAAGAGATGTAACTCTTATACATGTGCAGGACCAGATTAAGGCATAGACACTATAGGCCTTGTGCACAAAACTGAAAACCCTAGTCCCGCCCCTTCCTAGAGGCCCCACCCCCTTCCTAGAGACCCCCGCCCCCTACATTCCCTCTCCCTCGGTGGCTCGCTCTCCCCCACCCTCATTCACTTTCACTGGGCTGGGGCAGGGGGTTAAGGTGCCTCTAACTGGGGATGCGGGCTCCGGGATGGGGCCAGAAATGAGAGGTTCAGGGTGCAGGAGAGGGCTCTGGCCTGGGGCAGGGAGTTGGGGTGCGGGAGGGGGTGAGGGCTCCATCTGGGGGTGTGGGCTCTGGGGATGAGGAGTTTGGGGTGAAGGATGGGGCTCCAGGCTGGGAGGTGGGGCCCAGGGATTCGGAATGTGGGAGGGGGCTGTGGGTTGAGGCAGGGGGTTGGAGTGCGGGAGGGGGTACGGGCTCTGGGGTGGGCCCGGTGATGAGGAGTGGGCTCAGGGCTGGGGTGCAGGTTTACCACAGGCGACTCCCAGTCAGCGGTGCTGTGGGGCTAAGGCAGGCTCCCTGCCTCTCCTGGCACCGCGCCACACCCCAGAAGCGGCCAGCAGGTCCGGCTCCTAGGCGGGGGGCCAGGAGACTCTGCGTGCTGCTGTCCCCAGCAGGCACCGCCCCCTCCAGAGCCCATTGGCCACAGTTCCTGGCCAATGGGCGTGCAGAGTCGGTGCTCGGGGCGCGGACAGTGCGCAGAGCCCCGTGGCCCCCCCGCCTAGGAGCCGGACCTGCTGATCGCTTCTGGAGTGCAGGGTGGTGCCAGGACAGGTAGGCACTAGCCTGCCTTAGCCCCGCAGCACTGCTGACCGGACTTTTAAAGGCCCGGTCAGCAGTGCTAACCAGAGCCACCAGGGTCCCTTTTCGACTGGACGATCCAGTCAAAAACTGGACGTCTGGCAACACGAGCTGAGAGCCCTAGCTCTTGGAATGATGATCACATCAGAGTCTAAACTTTCATTTTAAAAAAAGGAATTTTCTGACCCTTGTGGCTGAGAAATAGAAAATCTGGCAATGTGAACTGAGTTTAACTGACGCAACAATGTCTGCTAAATCTGCAAAGAGCCTACAGGTAAAATTTTCCTAACTGCTTAAGGAGCCTAAACCCCACTTTAAAAAGTCAGTTAGGCCCACAGGAGCCTAAATCACCTTTGAAATTTTTCCTCTAGAACAACTGCTCTGAGATTATGTTAATCCCAAGAGCCATTTTTCTGTGGGTCCCTGCCACCACTGCAGCAGAGGACATGGTGTGCGGCAAGAGAGGAGAACACAGTGAGCCTGGCCTACTCACCCAAGCAGATACACTCCAGCAACAGGGGTTGCCAATCCCTATCTCTTTGGGGGAGGAGCCATGGGGCAGGGGTCAGAGCCATAGGGGTGGAACCTATGTGTGCCTAGGGCCCCAGGTTGCCTTAATCCAGCCTTGAACATACAGTATTCCAAAATACTGAAACTACTGCATTAAAATAATCTATTTAGACATGTTCAAATGTAAAACCATTTTAACTGTTGACAAGCTGGAACTCTCAACTTCAAATATTATTTATACAGGTATTTCTCATTAAAACATCCCTTTGCTAAAAAGATCAAATAAAACAGGCAAAGCAAATTGTAAATACAATACCTTTTTCAATTAAATTAGCATTCAATATATTTTTTAAAAAACAGGCAAATTCTCAATGAAATTTTGGCTTAAATAAGAAAGATCTAACCCTTTTTGACCATAATTTTCAATGTAGTACTTTTTTGCTGTTGAAATCACACTGTGCAAACTTCATGGATTTGATGCTTTGGGTTCTGGTACATTAGTAAGAGAGTACTGTCAACACATACTTCTTTCTAGTGCTCTTCTCTTCCATTTCTCTCACTCACTGGGACTCCGACAAAGCAATGCACAGAGATATCATTATTACGTGGTAATAAGCTCTGTCCAACACAACTAACACGTTTCTTCTTCTAGAGGCACTAAATGTATAATAGCTCATTTTAAAGTGAAAGATACACAGTTACCAATGACCATACATTTCCTGTGTAGTATATTTCATACTACCCGTAACATTGTTACACCATAGCAAAAGTCAAGCTGTTTTTCATGGTCTTCATTGAATTTTCATGGTGTAATCTCTCAAGAATTTGAAATCAGATCAGATTGAAATTTATCATAAAAACAAACAGCCTGATGTGTGTGGGTTGTTTTGTTTTTGATTGATTGGGATGTTTTGTTTTGTTTTCTTTTTTGAATGCTACAAATGGTTTCAGATAATAGGTGACAAGAACATGAAAGAATGTCACATACTTTAAGATTTAAGAAACCATTTACTAAGTAGAAAAAACTTTCTAAATGTAAGGCTTTAAGCAAAAATTCTTTAAATTTTTAAATATTTTTCCATTTTTGGCTGTTTGTTAATTATCAAAGCTATAATAAGACCTTTGACTTGTCTTCGCCTCTACATTGAGTTACGTTATGACATCACTGCAGGATCAATGGATGCCACAGTTGTGGGATTATGGTTTACATAATTTTCATTTCCATAGCAACAGATTGGTGTCCCAAACAAAGGGCATGACTTACTTGCAGGATTACACACATGTGGAAATTAGGTGGAAAGTTCTTACTCACAATTATTTCTATTTGTGTTTTGCAAAGTACTAAAGCAAATGACCAAGTATATAAAAAATGAGTACAGTTATTCAAAAATGAATTTAAGTCCAATTCATTGTCTTTTCCTATTTAGGAAGCCTAAGATAGTGAAAAAATCATTTAAAATGTCCAACATAATAAAATTTAGAAGATACCCACTGCACATGAAATATACAATAGCTGCATTTGGTAACATTTTTACTACCTCAACGTTGTATGAATGATCACTTCACAATTCCACAATGCTGTTATGATGAAAAAATTACAATATCAATTAAGTTGATTGATGCTGTTATAACTTCATCAAGTACACTCGAAGCACTGCAGCAGCATTACTGTAGCACTGTAGTGTAGACACTACATCGACGGAAGGGGTTCTTCCATCGCTGTAGTAAATCCACCTCTCCGATAGGCGGTAGGTAGGTCAGTGGTAGAAGTCTTCTGTCAACCTAGCAGCATCTAAACTAGGGCTTAGGTCTACTTAATTATATCACATGGGTTGTGAAAGTTTTCACAGCCCTGAGCGATGTAGTTAAGAACATAAGAACGGCCATACGGGGTCAAACCAAAGGTCCATCTAGCCCCGTATCCTGTCTTCTGATAGTGACCAAAGCCCGGTGACCCAGAGGGAATGAACAGAACAGGTAATCATCAAGTGCTCCATCCCCTGTTGCTCATTCCCACCTTATGGCAAACAGGGCTAGGGACACCATCCCTGCCCATCCTGACGGATGGACCATTGATGGACCTATTCTCCATGAACTTATCTAGTTCTTTTTTGAACCCTGTTATAGTCTTGGCCTTCACAATACCCTCTGGCAAGGAGTTCCACAGGTTGACTGTGCATTTTGTGAAAAAATATATCCTTTGGTTTGTTTTAAACCTGCTGCCTATTAATTGTATTTGGTGACTCCTAGTTCATGTGTTATGAGGAGTAAATAACACTTCCTGTGATGGGATGGACTAGGCCCTGAGGCCTCCTTGTGGCCCTGCCACATCCCGCCGCAGGAAAGGATAGAAGAGAGGTCCTCCAAGCTGCCTAGAGCGGCTGTGTGGGAAGCAGCCACTCAGGGCCCAGCAGGTCAGTATAAGAAGAGCTGCAGGGCAAAAAGTGAGTTCAATTCCTTGCCAGAACTGGAGAAGAGTGGATGGTGCTTTAGACTGGCTGCTGGGACTCCACAAGGACAAGACTCTGAGATAAGGGTGAAGAATATGTGGGAGCTATGGGGAAGTGGCCCAGGGAATTAGAGCAGCAATGCAGTCTAGTTAAAGGGACATTGTGAATAGCTGCTATCTATAGAGTCCCTGGGCTGGGACCCAGAGTAGAGGACAGGCCTGGGCTCCCTGCCCCACCAGCCACTGGGAAAGTGGCCTGGACTTTAAGGCACCCCAGAAGGGAGACTGCAGCTGGGCCACTACAATTAAGAGCTGGGGCCAGAAAAGCCCTGAAAGGGCAAAGACACTGTCTCCAGGGAAGGAGTCTGGGGGCACTGCTCTATTCTGGAGCAGGGACAAACAGAGAGAGACCCCTGTTGAACTTGTACCCCAAAAGGGGTTTGTGTTGCTTTTATCTCACTGTGTATGACTTGGCCAGAGGGCTGAATCAGCGAAGACCCACCACAAGCCGGTAGAGAGAGTGCAGACACATGCACTTGGCTGGGGGGGCTTGTGAGTGCAACCCCACTACTTCCTTATTTACTTTCATCATACCAGTCATGATTTTATAGATCTCTATCACATCTTTCCCCCCCCGCCCCCTCAGTCATCTCTTTTCCAAGCTGAAAAGTCCCATTCTTATTTATCGCTCCTCATACGGAAGCTGTTCCATACCCCTAATCATTTTTGTTGCCCTTTTCTGAACCTTTTCCAATTCCAGTAGATCTTTTTTGAGATGGGGCAACCACATCTGCATGCAGTACTCAAGATGGGGCATAGCATGGATTTATATAGAGGCAATATGATATTTTCTGTCTTGTATCTATCCCTTTAATGATTGCCAACATTCTGTCTGCTTTTTTGACTGCTGCTGCACATTGGGTGGATGTTTTCACAGAATTATCCACAATGAGTCCACGATCTCTTTCTTGAGTGGTAACAGCTAATTTAGACTCCATCATTTTACAGAGTAGTTAAAGTAATTAAGGAAACCCAACGTTATAGTGTAGACCAGCCAAGGTCAATCAGAGGCACGAAAAAAGTGACAAATATACTCAGTTTCATATGAAAGCTTTCATCAATCCATTCTGAGGAACCACACATTTCATTTTCCAGGATATTTCTGAAATGTGGCCGCTTTCCCACTGAAAACTTGCAAATTTCTGCATATGTCCTATGTGAACAAATTTTAGTTTGGCTTTTTTCATTCAAAAATAGTCTTGGGTGTTGAGAATTTTTCCCCCCACAAAATTGGATTTTTAAATATTTGAAAACCATGATTTCAGGATTTTTGCATTTTTAATCTTTTTTCACATATGCCTCCAATGAAAGTGATTTTTAATGTCTAAAAGAAACTAAACGTTTCCAATACAGAGCTAAACAGATCATAACATCAGAATAATAAGGTCACATTACACTACAAAGAACTAGAAAGAAATTCAGCAAAAAACACCCCACCATGTTAAGTTTATGCTATGGTTGATACAAGCCCAGCAAAGGAAGAAAATTCCAGTTGCCAGCTGGCACATGGAGACTTGAAACCAGCCCTTGATAAGTGACCGAGTACCTAGCGTTCTCCATCTGATGGCTTGATCCTACCTACCCCACTGAAGTCAACAGGAGTTTTGCAATTGATTTTCATGGGAGTAGGATTAGACCAGGAGACAGAATTCCATGCCAAGTTACTTAAACTGGGTACGAGCAGGCTATAAAATAGCCCAGCTTGTTCATTGCATCTACACATTTAATTCTAGCCAATACTGGTGAATATTGTTACTGCCTGAGATTAACACGGTTTAGATACAATTGAGTTTAAGGCTAATATGACAGCATTAATTCAGAATGTCCTCGCTCTCCATTAATTTGTCAAGACAAACATTATTTTAAATAGTGATCTGTGCTTAATAGTTTTATTTTTAAAAGTCCACACATTTTGGCTGATCATAGTCTAATGATCTTGAAATCTCATCATTAAGTCCCACTGAAAAAGCCTGGACTTGATATAGCTCAATTTATTGCTACTTAGAACTTCCGATAGGACAATAATCTACACTTAAGACAACAAAGGAGTAGCACCGTTATCCCCTCAGATACAGCATCAAAGTTGCAGTGCAATGAAATTACTTCCTGCAGGGGAACTGCACTTTCATTTGACAGTCAAGCTCACTGGCTGTCCAGATGCAATATAACAAGCCGCTTCAATTAACAGTTGCTTTCACATGACTAAATAAATACAAGAATTCTAGACTTACTGTATTAAAAAATCCTCCATCTCTGTAAAACATCACTAAAGCCAAACCTGTCTATAACAGGCAGATCTGACAAATGCTTTTTTCCCTGCTCTTTTTAATTGAGTTGATAGGCATTTTGTATAAATGAGTGAGGTATTAAAATCTGTTTGGATTCTCTCCTTTAATATAATAGCTCATTTCCCTTATAAAATCATTAATGGAAAATAAAGCCCTTTTTGTTAGCTCTAATCTTTCTCCTTTGCAAGAATGCCAGAGGCACTTTATTATGGATCAGGTCATGAATATTACTACTGTAATTTGTAATGTGTGGCAACAAAGAACTGAGATCATTTATGTAACAATAATACTCTGTTCCCCCTTTGAGAAAAGAAGGTAAACAGTATGCATTGATCTCCAGGACAATATAAAACTTGGTCCCTTTGAAGTATTTTTTCTTTTGATATTTACAAATCCAAGTTTACACTATCAAATGATAGCACAGCGCTAACCTTAGAATGTTAGAGCTGCCATGGAGTTTAATAAAATCCTATCATTTCAGGTCAAAATTCTGTAACTGTGTCCACTGTATCTGCTGGAGTGTTATAAAACATCAAGTATATATGGCGACTGGGAAAAGTTTGCAGGCACCAGTCTTGCAAAAACTAGAAATCAATATGGCAGACCCACACTGATGGTACTAACACCACACAAAGATGGGCTGGATTATGGAAGAGTTAAAACATTTACTAGATTGGTAGCTGCAATAGAAAAATATTGACATTAAATTTGCAGTAAATCTAGCAATCAACATTCTAAGTCAGAAAAATGTGCCTCATTTAGGAGTTCAAATGTATATACTTTTTCATTGGTGGGTAATTCTGTAGAGTCACATGACAGCTTTGCCTACTTGAAACAGTAAAAGTAGGTAAAAGCCTATCTGTTCTTTATACTGTTTCAAAGGAAGAGGTAAAGAATGGATACTGATCAAAGGGATTGTTTGTACAGGATTACTGTTCACAATAAAGCCTTCCATTCCCTTAGTTTCAATTACAATGTGCATGAAACCAGTCCATTATTAGAAAAGCTTGTTTCTAGAAAAATGCATTGCATTAAAAATAGAACACATTATTGGAAGGTACTGCCTTCAGAATGCTCAACTTATTTAATGTCAACCTAAACAAAACTTCAATTGGTTCTAATTTAATGGTAAATGCCAGCTGTACAATTTAACTCAACCCACGTTAGCTAGCCGTTCCCAGTGATACACAGTGTTTACTTTAGAAGTGAACCTCTTTGCACCATCCGGGTGCTTTAATGCATGCAGAAAGCTCCTTGGACCTAGGGTGGTAGACGCTGTAGGCACAGAGAGGTGGACTGAAATCTTCAGAGATCTTTTCTCTGAATAGTTTGAATTCTTGAGCAATGTACAGAGGAGCGTCTGATGTGCTAAGTCTGTCTAGAAGAAGCTCTATTAGGATGCTGGTGCTGGTTATTCCTACAAACTTTGAATCTCTGATTTTTGGGGAGACAGACTAGAGCCCTAATCTTTGATTCAGCACTAATCTACTTTTCCCAGGCTTCATGAAATATTGCCTCAAATAAGCTTAGCCTATATTCATCTTTCAAGAAGAGTAGAATTATCATCTTATTAAAGAATGTTACAGTGGAATTATATTAGCAGTACAGTGTTTAACAGTTCCAGGAGTAGCAGGAAGGAGAGGGAGAGGGAATGACAAATTTTCTCTAAGCCTAAAGGGCTTTTTTAAAGATCAATTCATGAGGATTTGCCGGAAAAGTGGAACCCAGTTCACCAGTTGTTTCTCCAACTTTATCTCTATTTTGCTCTTTAATAAAAAAAAAATAAAAATGGAAACATATGCTGATAGTAGAAACACAGTTCTTTCCTACCTAATACCCCAGTTCAGGAAAGCAATTAAGTTCTGTCTGGAATAGTGATGCTTTTAGGCTAATACTTAGTTCCATACCTTTTTCTGTGTAATTAAAGCACTTCTAAAGACAACAAAAGAACTGGAATGTTTGTTTGTATTTTAGAACTTTTTGAGAATTACATGAAATGGGCTCGACACTCAGAGCGTACGAATTATAAATACTTCAGCGCTGATCCAACAAAGCACTTAAACGAGTGCTGTTATGGCACTATACCGCATTATTTTGGTTTATAATGCATCCACTGAACCATGTGTCATTTGTCTATTTAATTTTTCCTTAAAATCCCCTAGAAGAATCCCTGCAATTCTACTTTCAAATTATCCCAATACATATAGACAGTTTCAATAGGAATTAACAATATGGCTTAACCTATCAAGTGTTTTAAGGAAGATAAGGCTTTGTAAGCATCCCAAAACTACCAATGCAGACTTTTTTGGGAAGGAAGGGGGTTAAACACTCAAATCAGTAAAAAGAACAGGAGTACTTGTGGCACCTTAGAGACTAACAAATTTATTAGAGCATAAGCTTTCGTGGGCTACAGCCCACTTCTTCGGATGCTCAAATCAGTGAACTAATTGACTTATTGATAACCAAGGTGGGTGTCTTTTATTGGACCAACTTCTGTTGGTGAGAGAGAAGCTTTTCAGTTACACAGAGCTCTTCTTTAAGTCTGGGAAAGGTATTCAGGGTGTCACAGCTAAATACAAGATCAAACAGATAGTTTAGCATAAGTAGTTAACACATATTCTAAGGGACCATTCAAGGTGAAGTGGCCCGTTAACACTCCTGCAGTCAAATGACAAAAGGGGGGTTAGTGGGTTACCGAACAATCTGATAAAAGACCCAAAAAAACCCCACCCACCCTATCATCTGTGGTGAATACTTTTCACAAAGTGATCACTCTCTATCTGACCTCAGTCCTCATACTCATCAGAAACCTGCACAACACATTGAAAATACAAGCCTGGGAGCTTAAATTCATAACTTTGCTAAACACTAAAAATCATGGGCTAAATAGATACTGTATTTACGGCTTATTACAATAATCTGTAACCCACTAACCCCCATTAGTCCTATGACTACTGGAGTGTTAAGGGACAACTTCACCTTGAATGGTCACATCAATATGTACTAATTACTTATGCCAACCTATCTGTTCAACCTTGCATTTAGCTGTCATACTTTCTTTTCCAGACCCGAGGAAGAACTCTATGCAGCTCAAAGGCTTCTCTCTCACCAACAGAAGTTGGTCCAATAAAAGGTATTACCTCACCCACCATGTCTTTCTAAAGTCATGTCTTCACTACATAAGAATGGCCCTACTGGGTCAGACCAAGGGTCCATCTAGCCCAGTATCCTGTCTTCCGACAGTGCCAGGTGCCGCAGAGGGAATGAACAGAACAGGTAATCAAGTGATCCATCCCCTGTCGCTCATTCCTAGCTAATAGCCATTGATGGACCTATTTTGCATGAATTTATCTGCCGCAGCAGCGTTTTAATGTGGCTGTGTAGTTACAACACCAGCGCTGGGGGAGCGCTATTAAAAAAACCCACCTCCATGAAAGAAGTAGCTACCAGCGCAGCTCCCAGTGCTGGTGCACTGCCTACACTGCCACTTTACAGCGCAGAAGTTTGCAACGCTTGGGGTGGTGGGGGGAGTGTTTTTTCACACCTGAGTGAGAAAGTTACAGTGCTGTAAAGTGGCAGTGTAGACAAGGCCTTACACCCTGAGACTGAGAGCTCCAACACTGCATACCTATTATTGATAACCACACTTTTGTAAATACAGTTTTATAGAAGTGCTATCAGTTAGACACCATCTTCTAGATTGCTCAGTTGTTTATGGGTTTGCCGGATTTAAATTCTTTTCTCGATAGCACCTACTCCCAAATCCCTTGCATGAAACAAGACACAGTAGAAGACGTTGATTTCATCCAGTTACAGCCATTAAGGGGTCATTTGGTCATGCCAAAAGCAAATATTTCTTTGATTTTTGTGCCATAAGCCTGACTGACTCCAATCCAGAAAATAAGTTCTCTTGATGCTTAAGCTTGTGTTCAAATATTTCCATAGCTCATTTATGGACTCAATACAATTAGTACTAGAACTTATTTTTCTATTACACATTTTTCTTGCATACAGAATCTTTATATTCTCTATTAGTGTTTTATACGTTCAGAAAAGAAATAATACTATTAAGAATGTAGTGCTCCAAGAGAAATTGTAACACACCTTCTGAATAGGTTGCATAGATATACTTTCTATCTAAAAGTTTCCCTTATGTCTGAAAAGATCATCAATTGAGTTCCTGTTAGAAATGCTTACAAGTCATTCACATACTAAAACTTGGAGAAAAGTTTAGGTTTTTTTTTTTTTTTTTTTAATTGAAACTAATGGTGACCTAGTTGGTCAAGATAAGTTTTAAGGGAGCACTGTTTAGCTGCTCTAGACCAAATATATTAAAATAGAAACAAAAGATCATAAAAGCAAGCAAATTTATAGGCAGTTTCAGGAAAGAACACTGCAAAGTACAGTGAAACTGTCTTACAGTAAAGAGGTGTGGGGTTTTTTTTGTTTTTTTTTTCCCTTTTCACCAGAACTTCACTTAAAGCAGAGGTTTACTATGGCTCAGATCCTGCATAGAGATTTGTCCATGTAGCATCCCACAGACTTCACTAGAAGAAAAATGCAGGTCACTGTTTGCAGAATCACAACCTATACAGAACTGCAGTTGGCATGTTGCAATGCATTGGAACAACCTCGAAGTTTCACTCTCCTTTGAAATTTCACTATTTAATGGACTAATGCATTAGTTAATGGACATGCCCTATTTAGTAAGACTTTTGATACGATCTCACATGCCCTTCTCATAAGCAAACTAAGGAAATGTAGCCTGGACAAACCTACTATAAGGTGCGTGCAAATTGTATTCAGAGAGAAGTTAATGGTTCATAGTTAAGCTTGAAGGGCATATCGAGTGGGGATCTGCAGGGATCTCTGCTGAGTCTGGTTTTTTTCAATATCTTCATTAATGATTTAGATAATGGCAGAGTGTACATTAAAGTTTGCAGATGATACAAAGCCAGGACAGGTAGCAAGTGCTTTGGAGGACAGGATTAGAACTCAAAATGATTTTGACAAACTGGAGAAATGATCTGAAATAAATAGGATGAAATTCAATATGGACAAATGCAAAGTATTACACTTCAGAAGGAATAATCAATTGCACAAATACAAAATGGGAAATGATTGTTTAAGAAGGAGTACTGCAGAAAAAGATTCTGGGGCTTATAGTGGATCACAAACTAAATATGAAACAATATAATACTGTTGCAAAAAAAGCCAACATCATTCTGGGATGCATTAGCCGAAGTGTTGTAAGGAAGATACAAGCAGTAATTTTTCCACTCTACTCAGCACTCATAAGGTTCTAGAATAGTGTCCAGTTCTGGGCACCTCACGTCAAAAAAAGATGTGGAAAAATTGGAGATAATCTAGAGAACAAAAAAGGTTTAAAGGCCTCGAAAACACGACCTATAGGGAAAGACTGAAAAAATTGGGTTTGTTTAGTCTGGAAAAGGGGGGGGGGGGAAAATGGGGACTCAAGTCTTCAAGTAGGTAAAAGTTGTTATAAAGAGGAGGGTGATAAATTGTTCTCCTCCATTGAGGACAGGACAAGTAATGGGCTTAAATTACAGCAAGGGAGGATTTAGGTTACACATTAGGTAAAAAACTTCCTAACTGCAGGAGTAGTTAAGCACTGGAACAAATTACCGAGGGAGGTGGTGGACTCTCAGTCATTGGAGGTTAAGATAAACACCTGTCAGGGATAGTCTTCTATCTAGATAATACTCAGCCTTGCCTCCGTGCAGGGGACTGGACTAGAGGACCTACCAAGGGCCCTTCCCGTCCTACATTTTTATGATTCTATATCTGAAATCACTTAAAGCAGGTTACATATCTAGCCATTTTACAAAACTGCTTAAAAATACATCAACGTTTCAGAATGAGATCCACACTAAGTCAGTTCAATCGTATCAGCAAAAATGCCACACAAATCAAGACGACGACATAAGTAAAACACTAAGACTTTATTAAAAATCCAAAATTTATTGCAAATTGTACTTTGCTTCCCTCCTTTCTTCATTTTTACATGATTTATTGATATCCATGATTTTTTCACAGATGTATTTGTTGACTTTGGAGAGTCTCTGTGCAATTTCAGTTTCATCCACAGTTTCTTGTGCTATTCTGTCATACAAACATTCTGGGGGAAAAAGTAAGAGAACAGCAGTTATTTTTAAGAAAAGAATTTAGCCCTGTGCTGGAAATCAGTACAGCAAATAAAACATGCTCAAGGTACTATAGAGCCAGCACTTCATAAGCCACTTGTATATTTTTTTAATTCAGTGTTCTATTGTACAATAAAAGGGCTCTCTGATTCATTGGTTTGGTCCCCTTTATCTGGCACAAGTTTAGGCTTGCCATGTTTGAATCTTTGTAGGGCACAAGCAGCTCACAAGTTATGACATTTCACTGGCTTCATGAGTAGAAATGGGGGTAAATCCAAACTCAAATGGTGTCACTCCTACCCTCTCTGTCATCAATGCCAACCTTAACCCCTTCATTTGTCCACATCTCCCAAAACAGTCTTAGAGCTTTCTTCCAGACGACATAGAACACCCTTACTGAAAATGATCTGTCAGGCCACTACCCTTTCCTCCTTCAAGTCACTTCTACCGTCACACCTACAAGACATTAGCCAAATAATAGTGGTTAGGAGGAGAAGCAGTAGGAGATAGGGGACATTTATTTCACATTTAAAAAAAATTTATGTAGTATACATTAATATGGCTATATCTTGGTTATACATCTCTTCCCAACCATTTGTATTTTGTTGCTTTAATAGATTGGGGTGGAGACCATCTTGCTCTGGTTTTGTACAGTACTTTGCATATTGTGGGCTCTGTTCTACTGGAATATAAATACAAAATAATAATAAAATAAAATCAATGAGGTCAGTGGGAGCTGAGACCACTCTCTACCACCCGCAGATGGCACTTAGCAAGTTGCAGGATCAAATGTTTTTCTGCAATGAATTAGAGAGGTAGCACCCTACTTTCTGCTCCTTAAAATCAGGTGTGCATTTTGTTGTGTTTTATAATTGAAATAATTTCTATTGTCGTGTAGGCTACGAGTAATAAATAGCTTCCAAGATTGATTAAACAATCTCTGCTTTGCTTTGGCTAGTAATCAATTTTAGCAGCCATTTATTGCTTCATATACTAGAAAGCTATAGAGAATATTGCTTAATTAACAAGTTTTATAATGTTGCTAATGCATCGTATTAAAAAGTTATGAAAATTAAGTATTATTCATGCTTCGTAGTTCATTTTGAAGCTGCCCAGAAGTTTTATAAAAGGTTATATTTTGCATTAACAAGGTTTATAACAGTGCTCGGGCATGAGACTTTTTATAACTTCTGTATAATATACTACACAGTAGAGATTTTTAAGCAGCAAGAGATGTTAGCCACCTTAAGGATTAATTCTGTCTTTTTAAAATGTGTTTTAAATAAACTATTCTGGGACTAGAAAATGGTGAAAACATCTGAAACCATATGAATTTTATGGACTCTTAACTGGAAAATTTATTGGCTATTACTAAATAAATAAAACCAATTGGCAGGCAGACTAACTGGGATGTCAATATGCAGTAAAATATTATTTGAAATAATGTGGCAAACAATGGGGGAATTAACTGAAACAGATTCATTGTGCTCAAGGCAGAATATTACATCACTATAGAAACTTCAGTAGTATAGCACTGAACTATTAGTAACAAATAGGGGGTTTCTGCCCAAGAGACCTGCCACATAAGTACAGACAATATTGTGACTTCACCCCTTGTTCAGGGCTGTGGTAATGTGTAAGTTGTATCAATTCAAAAGTGGCCCTAGGAGTCATGGGGACTCAGACATACCCCATGAGCCACAATTCCTCCCTGCTTCCTTCCTGTCCGCACCCCAGAGGGCTATAAGGGGGAGTAATTTACTGCTGGTATAAGGCTGCTGGTTTAGCTACTGATCAGTGAGATGGGCTCCACCCATTCCTTGTCGTCTAGCTACGTGGAGGGAGTAAGTAGACAAGTAGCCCCATTCTCTCCTACGCAACTGGATCTGAGATTCAGGTAGTCTGCACAGGTGTGTAAGAGAATTGTACTCCTTTGTTTAGGTGCACAGTCCAGGTCATTGGCCATGCACAGCAAGGCCCTACACTCAATGTCATGGCATTCCGGTGTCTGTATTGGGATAACTTTTGAACACTGCATCCAATCAATTTCAAAGTTTCAGGGACTGGTCTAGGCATCAATGACAGTACCCTGTTGATTCTGGTGAAAACCAGAAAAGCCGGACTTGGAGGAAGATATCAGGCCCACAGACTGCCTGATGTTGCAAGCAGAAGAATCGCTCTGGCATCCCCTGATGCTGCCTACACATATCACAGGCAGCAGGGCTGCATGGGGAGATTGTCTACAGTGCAGCAGTTCTCAGCGGGCCAAGCTGTGTGCTAACGGCCGCCAACGTGCCGGGGTCACCAGCCCACCCCGCATGGCAGGAGTCTGGGGTTAGCACTGGTGGCTGGTCAGGGATCTGGGGCTCCCACCAGGGTCTGGGGCAGCCATGCGGTGGGGATCTGGACAGCGGCCGGCCCCATGAGCTCCAGGAGCTGGGGCAGTCGGCCCACCCCACGTGGCGGGGTCCGGGGCAGGCAGCTGGGTCCAGGAGTGAGGGCAGCCATGCGGAGGGAGTCCTGGGCAAGCAGCCCCACAGCCCTGCATGGCGGGGGTCCAGGATCAGGGCAGCTGCATGGGGGCCTGGCAGCTGGCTAGCCCCGCCAAGCCTTGTGGGCCACGGCAGCCATCCCCACAGTGGGGATCCAGGATGGGGGCAGCTGCGGTCCAGGGTTGGGGCAGCCGTGCGGCTCCAGGTGGTGGGGGTCCGGGTCTGCCAGCCACCCAGCCCCACAGGGCAGCCGTGTGGCAGGGGTCTGGAGTCGGGGCAGCCAACCCTGCCCCTCAGGGTCCAGGGTGGGCCTCAGCAGACAGCTGGCCCTGTGACAGGGGTCCGGGGGTCAGGGCAGCTAGTCCAGTGGTGTGGTCCGGGGGCCAGGCAGCAGGGGTCTGGAGTCAGGGCAGCTGGCCAGCCCGGCCTGCCCCGCCCCGCCTCATGGTGGGCTGTGGTAGGCAGCTGGCCCCATGGCAAGGGTCTGGGCAGGTGGGGGTTTGGGAAGCTATGCGGCTCCATAGGGTGGGGATCTGGGTCTGCCGGCCAGCCCCAAAGGGTCTGGGGCAGCCACGCAGCATGGGTCCAGGGTAGAAGCAGCCCCGCTGCAGGGGTCTGGGGCAGGCGGCCAGCCCCACAGGGGCTGGGGCAGCCACACAGGTCCGGGGGCCAGGGCAGCCAACCGGCTCCGCATGGTGGGGGAGTCCAAACTCAGGATCCGGGCTGCCGCTGCCCTGCCCCCTGCAGCCCAGATAACACATTGTGGGCCACATATGCGGCCCGCCATGTGTAATAAGTTGAGAACCACTGCTGTAGAAATAAGAGAACTTTATAGGATGCACTTTGAGGGATGTGTGGCAAAGGGAGAATGGTGGTAATGGGGGAAGCAATGACCTGAAGAGGTAGTGTGAGCAGGTCAAGCAAGGACCTAGAGTTGTGGTGGGGGAGAGATACTGTTTATAATGAACCCACAGTTTCTCCACAAATATCTGCCCTGGAAGGAGAAGGGACCCTGGTGTGTATGTAAGTGATTCCCAACCACAGTTTGAGGAGGAGGGTGTGAAGGAGGGTTCTGGTGGGGTAAGGGTGTGAACTAACAGCAGATTAATATGCTGCTCTCTCACTACAGATGCAATAGTGTGCGACCCTCTAATAATCTTGCCCTAAGCCCATATGAAGGGAGTGCTGGGGGATGATAGGCAGGTTCCCTACATAAAAGAGCCTGATTTAGGTGCACCAACCAGGCTACAACTCTCAATTGGTAAATGAGTATTAGGTGGAGATCATGAATGAGAAAACAGGATTCTTGTTGCTTGAAGCTATATTGCAATGGAAATTCCCCCTATCAAAAAAATCACTACACTAAAAACAAAAACAATCCACACTCCATTAGTGATGTAGGTAGCATCTCTATCTTTTTATCAGGGATTTGGAGCAATCAAATTTTTGAATTGCTCCACTCCAGCTCCACTCTGGCACCAATATTGACTGCTCCAGCTCCGCTCCGACTCCGCGCTCCGACTCAAATTAATTTTTAACTAAATAAAAAGTGCATACTTTGTAATTTTGAAAACACATTTTTTTATTCAGACTTTTAAAACAATTTAAATGTCATCAATGATACAAACTAGAATCATTCATAATTCATTCTGTAAAAAATTATTGCAGCAATCAAGTCATCTTTCCTAGCCTGCCGCAAATCATTTAAAATTAACTTTAAAGCCGAAAACAGTCGCTCTACACTAGCTTGAGTTGTTGGCATGCTTGAAGCAATTCTACAGGCAGCCTGAATGCGGTGTGGGTAGCTGTGAATGGCCTCAAAAACAGACTTAACTTTTAGCCTACCAATAGACTCCATCGCCTCACAATCTTCCTGAAAGTTTCTCTCAAATAATGCTTCATTACAATTATGAATTGCAGAAACTCGCTGGCGTCTGTCTTGTTTATCCAATTCCTTTTCGAAGTCGTCATCTTCTGAAGAATTGATGCTTGAATTATCTCCATTTCCCCGTGATGGCTGAAGATGTCTCAGGGATGGACGCTCGAACAAGTTCAGAGTGGAGACGGAAGTTTGAGAACAGCCTGCTACTTCTGAAGGATGTGAACTTTCAGAAACCGCACATTCGATTGTGGACTCCTTTTGTTGTGTTTCATTTTCTTCAACCTCTTTCGCGGAGTTCAAATGTAGCAATAAATTTTGTTTTTCGAGTCGTTGAGCAATATCAAGGAGGCCTTCCTTTGCCTTTGGTATTTCCCTTGAGGTAAGAAGAATCCGATACCGTGGGTCAACATAAACTCCAGCAAGGAAATGAATATTGTCAAAAAGCTTCTCTTCGCGTTTCTGCATGGAGGACAGAATTCCTTCTGCAATTTGTCCACCATTTTCTTGCAAGAATTTTGACAGTTTTCGCCATTCCTTCATTAAAACTCCCGGGGTTACATCAACAGCTTGAAGATTCACAGTTGTTTGGTTTGGCTTTGCCAAGAGGTCTCGCAGGTTCTTCACTTCGTCCCATTCAGCTTTTGTTAACTTGAGTTCTCTTGTTCCAGCAGCAGCCATTTGTTCACAGTATGACTGAAAAACGAGAAGCCGATCAATCATCGCAAATGTTGAACCCCAGTGAGTCACAGTATCCAATGACTGAGTTACCCCATGTAGATCAAGCAGAACACTTTGAATACTTGGGGTTTGTAGTTTGACAACCACTTGTCGAATTTTTGCCAGAAATTTCTTCGCGTGTTCTTTGTTCAGTCCATCCCAGATTGCCAACTGAAGAGTGTGAATACCACACCTCATCAGTTGGACTTTTGAGTCATCCTCATGAAGCCATGTTGGAAGTATGAGGCTAGGGTCATTAACCCATTGCGCAGCAGCATCCACGTTGAGTTCGATTTCATTCATTCCTTTAGTTCCTTCATCAGACAACATAGCTTCAGTTCTGTCCACATCCCTGTTCTCAGAGGTCATAATGATTTCATTGTCCTCGCTGAAATTATTGACAGCACACGTCATGTTTGCTGCATTGTCAACGCAGATGCTCAGCACTTGCATTTCACGGATCCCAAATTTTTCTAAAATAGCTTTTACTTGACTTTTCACATATGAAGAATTGTGACACCCTTCAGTGTCGATTATGTCCAAGGTTTTTACCACAGCTTTATCTTTTCCTTCTTCGTAGTACTGAGCATTGATTGCAAGGAAATTTCTGTTTCCACGGGTTGCTGCATCCATTTTCAGGTAGCACAATTTTTGCTCCAAAGCTTTCTTGAGCTCTTTGCGACCAGACTCAGCTGTGCTGACAACTAAATGATGAACTGCATCGTGCCCCATCGAAACACCAAGCTGCCGACCCATTTCACCTGCAATTTTTTGGAATCCTTTGTTCTTTAGCCTGAAGGTAGTGAGCGGTGTTGAACTCAAGCAAACCATTTCCATCAGCCCTTCACGGAAAGTATTGGCATCCATAGTGACTGTAACCTTTGAGGACTTCAAATATGAGTCAAGTTTTGTTTGCTCAATTTTGGGTTTCTTTTCAGATGAAGCTCCGCAAAAAATCTTTTCTCCAGGAGTTTTCAAAGAGCCAGATGAACGTCGTTTAGCTGCGTCAGCTTTCTGTTTTGCCTCATCTTCCTGGTCCTTTTTTGTAACCAGAGCCGCATAGTTTTCAGGATGGTTACGTTTTACATGCCGCCAAAGGTTGAAACTTTTCACGGCACTTGCTTCACTTGTCTTGAAGCTACATGGTTTGAGCTCGCCATTCACTTCCTTTTCCACCTTGCACGTTGCCGATTTCTTCTTTGCTTTTCCCAAAAGCCCAAATTTGGGCTTTTCAAATTCAAAAGTAAAGACGTCATTGAGATCCTTTTCCGTAAATCGGCTATCAATCATGGGGGGCAGATTTGTTTTTTTTGTTGAAGCCATGGCCAAATCTTCTTGTGCTGCTACCACATCCAAATGTTTCTTGTTATGATCTTCAAAAAGCAATGAACAAAAGCATTACATCTTTTTATAATGTACCTGCTTGTGATATCTTAACCAATTAAGGTACTTCGACTTTATTTTGGATTTTCTGGACAAAAATGATCGCATTTTCTTTTTACACAAATTATTAAAGTATATTTTAATATTTTAACATGTTTCTTGCAGTTTTAATGAAGTAATAAGTATTTTAATATACATAAATTTTTATTTATAAATTGCAAGTTAGTTTTTCTTATGAAATTTTGCAGTAAAAATATTAAAAACGTGGAAAATATTTCGAATATCTCAAATGCTTGAATATAGATATATCAATGAAATTTGGTATGTGCCATAGCATTAGTACGTGCTATCGCTGTTCTACAACATTAATTGTTGGGAAGTAACAATGCTACACATTACAAGGTTAAAAATAAACTTTCACGGGAAAGTGGGTTCAAATTGCGAGCACAGTCCCTTTAATAGAGAGCAAATTTTTGGAAATACGTTTTTCCTTCATCAGCCTGAATAGATTAAACAAGGTAGAGCAAACAACAGGTTCTATCTTGTATAATGTTTCCAGTCTGATGAAGGAAAAACATATTTCCAAAAATTTGCTCTCTTTACTAAAAAGGACTGTGCTTGCAGTTTGAATCTGCTTTCCCGTTAAAGTCCATTTCCAACGTTCGATCAGGCGTCATGAACTGGGGGGGACTAGGCCAATTTTATTTAATATTTTTTAAATCTTCGACTATTTAACAGATACGACCCTGGAATAGGATTTAATGCTAAAACATGCATTAAAATGGTACTCTTAATGTATTTTGTATAATTAACCATTTCCGAAAAAACTGTTTAAAATTTTTAATCTGCTTAAATGCTTAGAATGATGCAAACAATTTTACTTATTACTTATTTTTCAACTTTGGACCCATAAATTTTAAACGCAATAATTAATAAATAACCAAAAATTAACAACTTATTATGGAACATAATATTACCTCGTAGTCAGGGGCAGTCGACAACAAGCCTTTCTTGAAATATGAAATAAAAATGACCAACCGCCAGTTTGGGACGCCTATGGTTTAAATAATTTTGGATAATGTAATATGGTAGCACATACTAACGCTAAGACACAGACAATTTCATTACTTTATATTAAAGCGTTTTTGAGATATTAATCAGAAATTAACTTTTCATCACCTCCTTGAAGGGACTGCTCCCTTAGGAAGAATTTTAGGACACGTGTTCACAGAAACGTTTTTTCTTAAAATGCCCTAAGGATCCACCCCCAAAGTTGTGTTGGACATTTTCCAATCACTCTGGATATATCACAAAAATCACTCCTAATTTATGCAAAAATGTTTACTGTATATTTATATGCCTGCTGCAAATAAATTTAAAATTACAAAACAACGCTACCAAAAGACCGTTGAACAGATGACATATAAAATAAGTCCGCCAGAGTGATACGGGAGCATGTACAAATGAACAAATGGACCGGTAACGGGAGCCCGTGTGAGAAATGAGCTTAAGTGGTTAATATGTCTTGCGATATCTTAATATAGCAATAAACAAAAACATTTTTTTTTGTGCAATATACCTGTTTGTGATTTCTTAAATGTTGCGTCTTGCATCACACTTTTCCGTAATCGCAGCACTCAGCGCATCTCGTTGATCAACTCTTACAAAAGAAGTATCAACACATACTAATCTAACTAATCTATGCGAGTATGTACTCGCCTATCCTTGGCACAAGGGTGGGAGCAGTCTGCAGTGTTGCCGGATGTCTGATATGTTTTATTAAAGAATCAGATAACTATCTCCAAAAAACGTTGTAATTTTGTATCTGTACATTAAATCTTGATTTCGGCTGAAGTGAGAATAACTGACATATTACGTAAAGTGGTAACATAGATGTTAATATCAATTGTTATGCAATCTAAAACTTTTTGGCATCTTTAGGACTTTCTTGCTAAATATCATTCATTTTGGATTGAAAATGAAAAAAAAAAAAACCCACAAAACTGGAGCAGTCAAGATTTTCTGTGCTCCGGCTCTACTCCAGCTCCGGGCAAAAACCTGCAGCTCCACTGCTCCGTGCTCCAGCTCCGTGCTCCGCTCCAAAGCCCTGCTTTTTATACTAAGCTCATCCATCCATCTATTCTATTCCGTCACTGCAGTATCTGGACACTTTGTGCGTATTTAAAAATAAAACAAGTTTTCCCTCTCTCTCTTCCTTTCCAACTTGTTGGAGAAATAGCTGAATTAGTTTATAGTGCTAAGTTTTGAGGCAGAGGATCCAGAGGAAGTTTCTAGCTTCCTGCCTTGATTTCCCATCCACTTCCCATCTCTTGTTTATAGGAATTATGCAACTTGTCAGGCCTGAAACTGGACTACTGCAGCTCACACTTCTGGAGACTGACTAATCTCTGTGAAAGTCACTCATCACAGTGTGAAACCTTTGGGAGAGAGTAAGTAAATTCACAGACAGCACACCCACAGTCTCTGCCCTAAAAGCCCATTATCTGTTTGCATTCTATGTTAGCCTTCATACAGTGATTTAGTGGAGGGGGAAGAACCCACTAAGTAATAGCCAACAAGCAGAACTACAAACCCTATAATCAGTTACCTATAAAAGTCTGCTTTAATCGTCTTTAGGAATAATTACTTTTTTTAAGCGACCATTCTTTTCTCCTGTAGATATTTACCCAATTATTGCTAGTAGAACCTGGTGGGCGACAGCTACTCAGTGGTTTCATTACAACCAAGTTATTATGTCATACTACTTTACTACTGGTGCTATGGTAACACCCTGAGTCACCCACCAGAAATGGAGCCCCTTTAGCAAGGCACTGAACATACAGAAGAAAGCATGGTCCCCTGCCCCAAAATTCTTATAATCCAATTGAAGTCCAAGGCACAAGAAATGAGTATAACTAATTACAGGAGTGAGTTGGGATGAGGGAATTGGAAATAAGATAACTTTACAACCTATACGTACAGAAATTATATTTCCTGCTTCCAAAATACAGCCACTTTTGATTGGAATACGGCCGCTATTTAATACAGCTCGCAGGAACCCTACATAGCAATTTAGAATAATATCCCACTGAAATGGCACAGGAGCTTTAGGAGGCAGAATGCAGAGGCTAACACCCCAATCTTGATAAAAATTCCATGGGGAATTGGCTCAATTTTAACGGAGAGAGGACTCTGTAGAACCGAAGACGACTGTTAGAAGTGACAGTGTAAAATGCAAGCATGATGATACAAAAAGATTGAACTTTATTAGTCACTTAAAATAAAGGACAAGCACTGTTTGACTCTTTCAGCACCTTGCACATGGGATGCTTGCTCGTGGTCATTCAAGGTCCCATGACAATCCTTCTTGCCCAATTAGAGTCATTGATCTACATTTCTTGCTCAAATTCCAACTTAGGGACAGAAATTGATTTCTACCCATCTAAATTCACTTTGGTTCAAATGGAAAAGCTGTTATACATCTGTTTTTGGAAGGGGAGATGAAAATTTGTACCGACATTATAATAATGGCTTTTGTGCCCCACCCCAGAGGAAGTTGTATCTTAGAGATAGGAGAAATGAAAGGCTCTCTCCCCATGGACAGCTGTAATGTTGTAAAGTTATTCCAGTGCTTGTCAAAAGTGATACATGCATTACAAAATATCAGTAAGTTAGCAACAAATTCCATCAGAGTGCTGTCTGCAAAGCTCATTTGGGGCCTACCTTCAAATGCCTGCTTTGACATAATGAGCACCCTGAACCCCACCAAAGTCATCTTGTAGCACTGGGCCCTCGAAAGACTGCACTGTATCTGGCTATTGAAGCAAGTGTCTGTTTCTGGGAGGGGAGCAGTTTGTGTTGCAATAGTAACTTTTATTTTAGTTTTTAAGTGGATGAATTTTACACAAGATAGAGAAGCATTTTTCATCTCACTGATTAATGTTTAAACTACACAGCAGGAACCCAGTTTTCAAGTAACCTACCTCTGACAATGCTTAATTTGTGAGGTGAGAGAGGTGGCTTGGGAACTGCATCTTTCTTTTTTTTGGTTGCAACTCCTGTGACGCTTCTGTTCTTGAGAACATCTGTTCCCCAAATCATTACCGCTAGGTTTTTTGTATACTTTGAATCTCCTTGTGTTACTTGCAGCTGGTGCCATTTCTCCTCATCTACCCAGATTCCACTGCCCAGATGGACCTAGAAAGTAGTAATAAAACAAACAACAACTTAGCATCTATGGTACGCGGCACACAACAGTGTCCAAGCACTGTATGAACACTAGTATTAGGTACTATAATAATAATAATAATAATAATAATAATAAAGACTAAGCAAATTCAGTTTGCCTAGTTTTGAACCCTGTCCAACATTGTGGGTCAGTAAGTTTGAGTCGAACTCTTACATTTTGTGTTTCACTTTCCTTTGTTTTTCCAGTCCTTTTACTCTTAACTCCTCCCCCCCCCCATAGTCTCTCTCCTGAAAGACTATGATAAAAGGACCAGAAATAGGACAGAGAAAAATTATAATTAGCAAATATATCTAGTACTCTCTATATGCACTGTATTCAAGCCAATCACTTGGGCCAGCCTAATTTGGGGCAAGGAAAAATGTTCTATTCTTAGTACACAGCACAGGCTTCCCTTTTACCAGGAGAACCTAATTTACTCAAATCACACTTTGGGAGGTGGTGGGGAGGGAAGCACACTATGGGCCAAATTCTGGTCCCACTGAAGTCTAAACCTCATGTTGACTTCAATTGCAGTTGGATTACCCCCCCCCCCCCCGCCCGTTTAAATTACAAGGGTGGTGGTTGGTGAGGTGGAAGGAGGAGTTCAGCACTCCAATTGTTAACCCTTTGAACCCAAAAGACTGCGTGCAAGCTTCACAAAACCTAATTCCAGCAATGAAGTTTGTCCATTCCTAATAGCTACAACTGAACTACTATTATGGAGAAATGCAACAATATTTCTGTAATACTGTAAAAGGAAAAGGGAAGGAAGAAGGGAGCTTCCTTCCTTAGAATATTCAAATGGACAAAATCCTAAAAGGGGGGGGGGAGATAATGGACACAAGTACTGTGACAGCCCAAGTTCAGTTTTCACAAAAATTGAGAATTTTTTAAAAACTTTTACATCATGAAAAAAGGAAAATAGTCTAACAGTAAACTTAAGTGATTTTTTTTACATCTTTCATGTTCAATTATCTAAAATTTTATCTATGTTGCTCATAAAAGATCTGCATTGCACAGCTCACACATAAAGGAGTGACTTTATACATGCAAAGAGTCTTATTACGTTCACTGAAAATGGGCAAAGACATTTTTAAATTTCATAGGTCCAACCTTCGAGTCTCTGTTCAATCAAAATTCTCAATGACTTCAACTGGAGTTTTTCCTGAATTAGGACTGCAAGCTATTGCCTGAAAATCATTTTTATTATAACAGTGTCTGTGATATGGTGTATTCGGCCTTTGTGGCTCCCTGCTGGGAGCCCTGTGGTCCTACTACACCCCATCCCAAGTAGCAGCAAGCTGAAACGAAAAGAGCAGCAAAGGAGGTCCTTCAACCTTGCCCACAGAGGAGTCTCCAGAGTGGCCATTTTGGAAACTCGAGAGTCCTGGTCCTCCAAAAAGCTAGAAAGGCAAGCAACAGCCAACCAAGGCCCTGGTGACCCAAATAAGAGGAGCTGCCTGGCCTTAGCAGTCCTGGCCAAAGGAACTTGAAGAATAGCCAGAGTTCGTTTTCTGACTGCGTTTTGCATAGCTTGCTTTGAATGGAGGGAGGGAGGGAGGGGAGGACCTGAGATAAGGGTAAAGCTAAAGGGCCCAGGTAGGAAAACACCAAGGAAAAAGGCAGAAAAAAACTAATCAAACAGTATGTGGCCACTGTGTAGAGAGTCCCTGGGTTGGAACTCGGAGTAGTGGGTGGGCCCAGGTTCCTCTACTGGCCACAGGTAAAGTGGTATAAACCCCAAAGAAAGGATGGTGCTTATTTGTGAGCCTGAACAAAAGGCTGAATTTAAAGGGCCCCAGAGATGGGCGAATAGACTGTTTATTTATTGGACTCTAATACCCCAGAAGGGGTTCATTTGGACTTTGAGGCTCCAGGGATGAAGGACTGCAATAACTGCTTCTGGGGGAATTCTGCACCAAAAAATTAAAAATTCTGCACACAATATTTGAAAATTCTGCATATTTTGTCAAAATAACACAATATAATCATGCCAGTTACCATTATTTTGGTAATTTATTTCAAAATATCTGTCAGCAAGTATGTCTAACAATATGGACAAAAAAAAAATTCTGGTAATTTTTTTTTTTTTTTAGACAAATAGATTCCTTACTAGGCATATTAATACAGAACTTTGTGTAATACATTTAAATTACAATACAGAACTGTATTTCCTGAACCTGTCAGAAGCAGTGCAGAGGCTTGGGGGAGTCAGGGGTAAGGGAAGAGCTGAGGGAGAGGGAAGGCACCTAGGAGTGAACCTGGAGGGTGTTGGGTGTGGGTTGGAGGTTTTTCTTGGGGGGTAAAGGGAGAGGATTGTAAGGGTGTTGGGAAGCTTCCCCCATGCAGACCCTGGCTGACCCCAAGCCTCTCCCATTCAGTCAGACATGTCTGCCCCGTCCCTGCACCCCTCATCCCCAAAGCTCTGCAGCCCCCATCCCATCCCCACTAGCTCCTGAGCCCATGCTCCAGTCTGTCTCCCCCACCCCCCATAGCCATTCTGAACCCCACAGCAGCCCTTTGTGCCCCACTCTGTCCTAACCTGGCGCCGCAGACAGGGTGATGTTATGAACTCTACTCCTAGGGCAGTTCTGCTGCACTGGGCATAGAATTTTGTATTTTGCCCCAGAAGTGCTGCAGTTCTGCCTTTTGCCCACCAGAGGCCGCTGTGGCACCAGAACAGCCAGCTGCATTCATGATGGCTGTTCTAGCGCCACAGCAGCCTCTGGTGGGCAAAAAGCAGAACTGCAGCACTTGGGCAAAATGTTTTTATGCGGGAAAATATAAAATTATGCGAGACAGATGAATTCTGTGTGTCCGCAGATGCGCAGAATTCCCCCAGGAGTAAATACCGCACCCAGCTGTAAGGAGGCAGTCAAGAGATGACGGTCCCGTCACAGTGTCCTTAAGTAGCATTGTTTAAAACCTTAACTGTCGAAATATTAACGTTCTAGTTACTGATTGCCAGATGGCAATCAAGTAAAGAGTCTAGCTTTCTTAAAAGCATGAACACAAACAAATTGTCTCTTCTGTATATAATTTCTTCAGACAGAGGTGAAACTGCAAAAGGCAGATTATAGTTTGTTTTTTTTAAACTAGTCATGCATAAAAATATTCCTTTCATGACCAGATATTTTAAAGAATGTTACAACATAGGTAAAAAAACAACAAATGGACAAACAAGTAACATAATCCTCAATATATAATTACTTCCGTCTCCCCACTCTGATCAGTCTCTATATAATTACTTTTTATTTAGTTAGTTATTTTAAAGCACTCTCTTTTGGTTCCATCCTCATACTCTGTAAAACAACTCCAATCACAGCCAGCAGCCACTGCTCAGAAGTCAGGATGATTTTGGACTTTCCAAGACTAAAATACAAATACCTCTAAATAAGAAACACAATGGAATTGTTTAGAATATTTCAAGGAGATTTAAAACAAAAAAAATCAGTAGCATTCTGAAGAGCTGAATTCTGGGTTTGACTACTAAATGAAAACCAGAAAGCTGAATGCTCCATTTTATCAAAAAGCTAAGTATAGTGTATTCCAGGGTACAGCTAGCAGCTCCATATTAACATGCATAGATGCCTTAGTCTCTTTCTAGGCCTTAAGTACGTCATGTATTCACGAGTTTTTTACTTAAAATAGCCCATTATAACAAACATTTTTTAAAGATTCATGTTTCAAACAGAGTCTCCATTCTTGAGAGCTTTTCATTTATTCCAAGGAAATGTTATTGTTGGTATCAAACAGATGTCTGTGGTTATAGTGGCCACTTGACCACAGGAATCCTAGGTTCTCTTTTATATTTCCAGCTCTGTTGCTAACTTGCTGTATATTCTTAGGCAAGTAACTTATTCCCCCATCCTCTTTTTACCCTTCTGTAAAACTGGCATGATAATACTTATCTACTACTCTCAGAGGTACTGCTGTGAGGCCTAATGAAATCAGTTTTGTAAGTATTTTGTGATCTTTGGATGACAGGCACCAACCAAGTGTAAGATCCTTTGCCTGTTGAAGTCACAATGGGAGCTTTGCCACTGAAATCACTGAGCACAGGATCAACCTCCAAGAACAAAACAAACAAGAACAGAATACTTTAGTAACCATGACAACATGAACAATGTATCTGACTAACACACACCACAGGCTCTTCTTACATTTTCTTCTTTAATGCTGTCCTCTCTTTTGGGATAGAGAAGAGTTTCTCTGACATGAGTGAGAATCCTACCATGATCACATCCAATACCCCAGAGTGTGAAGTTTGTAAAATAGCCTTTCTAAACTCCACTGCAGTTCAGGTTAACAAAAAGAATGGTATGAATTAGTGAAAACTTTAAAAATTGGCCACCTTAAGTGTGTCACCAAAATATATATCAATTGTTTTTAAATGGTTACAATGATCTAAATCCCAATAAACAAAGTGTTTTGATATCTCTGTTAAAATATAGAACAATGAATTATTATTATAACTTCATATTCAAGGGAAATGTCAAAAACCAGATGCAATCAATAGTGTGATGTTGATTTTAAGGTGAAATAGAATGTGCTATGTTTTTCTGCCACTGTAACTATGTTAAATAATATTTGGTAGCCAAAAGGAGCACGGGGGAGCCTGATGTGGCTATTGCTTTCTATTGTTTTCTCCAATTGCGGCACTAATTGCATACACATCCCAAGAATGGGGATCTGCTGAGCATGGTATAATTTCAGTGGATTTACGTAAACACTAAAGTTTATTCATTGTGTCCTTTTCCGTATATTGACTGTGTGCATTCACTTCAAAGTATCATTGATCATCTTACCACCAATTATTAGTTTCAAATATGGTACACATTTGTCTTTTACTTAGGGATTAGTACCCGCAATCCTATGTTGTCACATAGGTGTAATTCGTAAAGTCATAAATGTAAAAAAGTTGAAAACAGCTGAGAACTTAAAAACTGGACAGTAAACAAGTCATGAACCTCCAGTGATGACAGAACCTGGTGAACAACAAGAGTTCTCAACCATGTTTGTAGTTATTTCCATCGTCTCAAAGTAACTCAAAACATTTTAAATACTCAGAGTGACGTTTGGAGTTGTGGTGTGTGCTGATCGTGCTGTTAAATGGAGGGCTGTGTTGTGCTGGAAGAGATATGAATTTGTACACATTGTGAATGAAGGGTATATGTTGTGGTGAGGCATGTTTGGGGTTACTGTGTGTGCTGATTGCACTGTGTGGGGGTGGTTGTGTTGATTTGTGTCTAGAGAGGGTTGCATTGAGAGATGTGTGTTTTGTGCAGGTGGCAGTTGCCAAAATCTACAGTCTCCCTCATGCAACCAGTGAAACTGTTGCATTCAACTTGGCAGTAGAGTAAAGGAGGCAATTGATTGAGTTACCTCTGAGATCACAGTGGTCTAGAACTTTTGGCATGCCACAGATACATGCTTTCTGTAGCTGTACACTGTATGGGTGTAATTTGTCAAGTCAAAATGGCTGCAAATTTAAAAACTGGATGGTAACAGATCACAATACCCAGTGACATAGGCGCCGACTTCTACTGGCCCCGGTAGGTGCTCGACCCCACTCTGCCGCTGGCCCCACCCCCCCTCCCCCCCCTTCTGCCCCCATTCCAAACCCTTCCCCAAAGTCCCCGCCCCAACTTGGCCCCCTCCCTGCCCCTATTCCAACTCCTTCCCCAAATCCTTGCCCCGGCCCTGCCGCCTCCTCTGAGCACGCCATGTTTCCACTCCTCCCCCCTCCCTCCCGGAGCTTGCTACAGCTGTTTGGCGGCGGCAAGTGCTGGGAGGTAAGCGGAGGAACGGGGACGTGGCGCAATCAGGGGAGGAGGCGGAGGTGGTGGTGCGGGAAGCTTGACTGCTGGTGGGTGCAGAGCACCCACTAATTTTTCCCTGTGAGTGCTCCAGCCCCGGAGCACCCACAGAGTCGGCGCCTACACCCAGTGATGATTCATCCTGATAATATTCTGAAATAAAAAAAAAAGAGCCACCAACCATGTTTGTAGCTATTTCCATCATTTCCTACCAACTCTACAGACATAAGCTTCTGAGTGATACACAGAGTGATGTTCCTGTAATCTTATACAGATACTATTGTACTTTGTGAAAATTTAGGAAAACACCAAACACAGTAGTAGCTTGCAGCAAAGATTCTAATGTCATGAAAGTTTGGTATGAAATCCACCTGAAGAACAGTTAAAGACTATTTATAAAGTATTTAGTTTCAAATACCTTTCCGTTCTCGAGAATATACTTGTCCATTACTGGAACAGGGGCAGGATAATATGTTGATGTATTCGCTTCCTCACTGAATGTTTTCTGTATCTCAGGCTCAGGCTCAATTGATTCTGGTTTTCCTTTTTCAAGTTCAATGGCAGGACCTACACAGTTAAGAAAAGAGATTGGTCTGCTATCCCAAAGAACATGAAATCAATCATTTTATTGACCAATGGTCAGCATAGACCACCACATTAGTCATGTTTGTTTTAGAATGGAAGTGGGTCCAAAGCAAAACCCTTCATCTGAACAGTCCCCAATAAAAATCGGGGTAAGAATTGAGGCTCTAACCCATTCCTGCTTTAAACACTTAACGCTAAAGAATCATGCTTAAAAATAAGTGTGTGTATGGACAGTTCAAAGAATATGGGTGAAGTAGCTATAACCTGTACTCAAAGGAACGATAATACAACAGAGTTGAACATATAAACCAGAGGTGGTAACAGTTATCCTTCAAATTAGAAATACTGTATAGTTACTTGGAAAATTATGTGTTATCTATACTTTTTCATGGAAAAAATTAAAAATATTTTAAACATTCTTTAAATAGGGGTATGTAAAATAAGAATGAATAGAAATGGTACAGATAAGTGAATGGACTTGGGATACTTATTCTAAAATGCCATGAATTTAAGGAACATCTAAGTGTTAACACAACATACATTAGAATTTTGATTGCCTGATCTATCAGCTACAGATTTGTATTTTAATGTAATCAACAAAAATTAAGCGCAGTTTAAACAATGGAAGATTGCTAAGCAGATGTTTGAAGTTTCTAAGGAAGATAAATTAACTATCAATGACACCAGCTCTTCAGAATTCCCCCCCCCCCCCAGATCTGCTACTACAAAGTGATCCTAAAAGGGTCAAATACAATTTGTGAACTGGATTTTATAATTTCATTAATTATAACTGTGATAGCACCAGTAAATACAGTCTAAGGCTCCGATCCTGAAAGCATACGTGTGAGCAAACCACATGATACCACATGAAGCTCCATTAGAGACAACGTAGTTTTGTACAGGTACAGGTCAGTATAGTATCAGTTGCAGGATCAGGACCGAAGGACAAGAATAACTCATATTCCCTAGAACTACACTATGCTGGCGTGAGTTAGCATTGCATATCTAACATTTGAGTCTTGAATAACCACAAAACGAATTTAATAACCTTTAACTGTGGAAATGAGTCTCAGCAGTTGCCATCTCTCTTTTTGTATACCCAGCCCCAAGTTTTGTCTTGCTCTAACCCAGCAAATCAGACTGCGGTTTCAGCTAATGGCAGTATAGCTGCTGTATCATATTTCTTAGACATTCTCTGTATCTGAAACTATTATGGCATCCTTTACTCCTTATGCTGCACAGAATCATATGAAAGCTTAGTATGCAAAAAATAGCAATTTCCCCATGTGGCTTAACATTGCTTGTACATGACGTAAATATCAGTTATTTTGCACTTAGACCTAGTGGGATGCATTTAGCTTATTGTCAAGGACCAAAAATTCCAGTTCTTTGGACAACTCTATTCTGCAGTGACAACTATTGGGTTTCTTAGGAAATGAATGCAAGTATGGTACCAATACAGAACCACATGAAAGACAGAACATTTGCATTATAGTTTCACAGCAGCATCCACAGACATCTGCAACATCATACACAAGCAGACACTGATGTTGGCACCAAGTAAAGACTGAACAGTTCCATTTAAAACTGGCAAAACCACGCATAGCAGTAGATCATCTGCAAGACTCTCTTTTATGAGTGGATGTGGTAGAAATGTTCAACCTCTTCCCACATTCTTTAATGAACTGAACAAGCAGGGTACTGATACACAACTACCCTAAAGCAGTGGTTTTCAACCTGTGGTCTGTGGATTCCTGGAAGTCCGCAGACTATGTTTAAGGGGTCCATGAACGGTGATTATGAAAATAAAGTTTCAGATCCCAAAAAAGGCATTAAGAACATAAGAACGGCCATACTGGGTCAGACCAAGGGTCCATCTAGCCCAGTATCCTGTCTTCCAACAGCGGCCAATGCCAGGTGCCCCAGAGGGAATGAACAGAACAGATAATCATCAAGTGATCCATCCCCTGTCGCCCATTCCCAGCTTCTGGCAAACAGAGCCTAGGGACACCATCCCTGCCCATTCTGGCTAATAGCCATTGATGGACCTATCCTCCATTAATTATCTGGTTCTTTTTTGAACCCTGTTATAGTCATGGCCTTCACAACATCCTCTGGCAAAGAGTTCCACAGACTGACACTGTGCGTTGTGTGAAAAAAATACTTCCGTTTGTTTCAAACCCGCTGCCTATTAATTTCATTGGGTGACCCCTACTTGTGTTATGAGAAGGACTAAACAACACATCCTTATTTACTTTGTTTTTCTCATCAATCAAAAGTATTTGAATACCCCCAACCTACAGGCCAAAATCCGGAAGTGTTGTCATTAACATAGAAGCCCACAGTTTAGCCCCCTTTCTCACGTTGTGTCAACTGCCATGCCGAGCACGTGCAACATTTACAGTTGAATTCTGTTCAGTCAGTTTTCAGTGTAAGACTTCTATGGTAGGAGTTCGCAGACCAGAGGTTGAATTTCCAAAGGGGCTGCATCTCTATTCCAAATTGTTTAGGGGTCTGCACATGAAAAAAAGGTTGAAAACCACTGCCCTAGAGATTGTCTTGACTATAGGCAGGGAAGAGAACATTCCGGCCTTTTCTTGAGGCAAACTGTTCAATGAGCTCAAGGAAAGTAATCCTCAAGATGTACAATTCTGTGCTTTGAAGGAAAATTCAGGGGGGAAAAAAAACCTACGTTGAAGTATTTTCTTCCTAGACTGAAAAGTGTTTCTTGGTTTAAACATTTATGCTATTTTCTACTTGGAGGTTTTTTTACTGTTTGTTTACAGCCAGTATATTGCCACAGCTGGGGTTTGGTTTCCAGATTTCCCTAAAGAAGAGTAACTGGTAAAAGTCCACTGTGGCAGCAAGTCTCCGGAGCCACAAAAATATCAAATTTAACTGATGCTTTATTGCTTGGAAGCCACAGACACAAAGCCTTAAAAATGCCTTATTTTATACTCTAAAAGCTTGCTCCCTCCCCTCCAAAAACCCATAAAGCTGCATCTAACTGGATAGGCTTCACAGTTCTTTTCACTAAGTACTAAAGACTGCATTTTCAGCACAGCATGTTGTGAATTAGACATGCAACTCACTCTATTGCTTTATTGCTAATGGGAGTTGCGTGCCTAATTTGCCATGCACCACACTTTAAATTTACTTTATAAAGTTTCTCTCTCTTTGTAGCGTTTTTTGCGCTCTCTTTTTTTTTGTTTTTCTAAATAAAGGGAGGGAGGGAGCGAGTGAAAGAAATTGGCCACGGCTCCAAGGCTCAAAAATGCAAATATTTACTACATAATGATTATTTTAAAATACAGCAAAGACAATTTTTAAGAATGGGAAAAAGTAAAGAAACCTTTCAAGTTCACTCCGAATTTTTAGTTTCTCTTTAGGGGGAGTGTTTCTGAATTAGTGGTTGCTCAATATGGAACCACAATAGCTTCAGCTGCAGTATCAACAGATGCCAGGCTTTCCACAGTGTGTGGATCACCTCATTCTCTCAAAGACACATTGCAGGCTTTGATGCTACTTGAGATGTGTGGAGGTGCATTGTTCAGCACTTCCCTTTTGTGGCAGGAAGCCTCTGCTTTTCCTCATGTCTACTAGAAAGGGAACGCACATGATATTGAGGAATCTGGGAAATCTTGGATTTTTAGACACTGTTCTTGATTTGCTGCGGATTTACTGTTACTCATGGTACTGCAGTAAATGTTTGTTTGTTCAGTTCTACTGCCATTTGCTTATAAGACTCTTTGACTCTCTCTTTCACTGAGAGAGAGAGAGAGAGTGTCCAGAAAGCAGCTGAATATGGCCATATGAGAATTCTTCTGGTGTGGGTCAATTCTCCGCTGGTGCTGTACCAGCATATCCAGCTCCTCCTCCACTCCAGTTCCCAGGCAGGGATGAGGATGCGGCTGAAATTCAACGTGTTCCTGCTAGGCTCAGTTGGGGTAATGGTTCCATACTGACTGTAGCCATCCAGTGTAAATTGGAACAGCCCTGGGCTGCTCCTACCTATGTCACAACTCAGGATGACACAGACCTGGCCCCAAGAATGAAGAAGCTGTAACCAGATAAGCTAAAAGATAAGCAAAGAATTCGGGTGAATCTCTCCCTTTCTGTCCTACTGCAATACTAAGAATTAAGAGTATAGTGTGAAAACAGTAATAAGTGTAAGAGGCTGGCAGAACTAGCTAGAGCCATGCATTGTTCCGGTAAGAGATGTGCAATCTTCCCAATAGAACACTACTGCTTCTAGAATCATCCTCTGAGTTGATACGGACAATCATACTAAATTGTGCAGTGCTTACCCAATGTGAACCCTGTTATCCTCTAACATTTTTATATTATTCAAATCCATATCACTCGTGATCCCAGTAATATTTGAAGCTGGACTTCCAGAGGAGAAATGTCTACACTGGAATAAGAGATCCCTGGCACGACTGTGGCTGGCCCAGGTCAGCGGACACTCGCTCATGGAGCTCAGGCTATGGGACTAAAATTGCTGTGTAGCTGTTCAGGCTCGGGCTGGACCCTGGGACCCTCCTCCCTTGTGAGGTCCCAGAGCCTGGGCTTCAGTCCCAAGCTCAAACATAAACATACCAATTTCACAGCCCCATGAGCACAAATCAGCTGACTCAAGCCAGCCATGGGTGTTCAACTGCTGTATAGGTGTACCCAACATGTACTGGATCATGCAGCCCCTTACATAAGGGCAAGATTGTGCCCAGTCAGGTGTATTACACAGAGGAGAGGGAAAGTGGTCAAAAATAGTCTTTGCATGTGTGCAGAGGCCTAGCACAATATGATCCTGGCTAGAGAGGTGAATGCCATGGCAGTGCATCCCCTCCAAGCAGCAGAGGAAATATCCATTGAACCAAAACCCTTGAAGAGGTGCAGCATGTACTTTCTCCCCCACCCCTTTGCTCCCTGGAACTCTAGGAGATATTGTGCCTCCATGAGACCGTGTACTGCTGCACCACCTCAAATGAAAGGTTATGCCTTAACATCAGAATAGAGCCCTTAATATTTCATAAAGAATAGCAAAATACTGACCATCTTATTCTCCTCCTGATGCATCTGAGGATGCTGTGTCAGCTATGGTAAGTCATTTCCAAGGCCCTTGTATAATAAATTGCAACTCAGTATAATAATGTAAAGGGCTATGAACACTGATATTCACACTGTCAGTGGGGCAGCAAGTTCCAGTAACAGAGAAAGAGATTAACTGAACTTTCTTCTACATTTGGCCTTCAAGTTTAAAACATCAGCAATAATACACGTTTCCCCCAGCTGTGATTCATCCGTACAAAACAGCTGTCATCTCACACAAAGAAAGTGTAAGTCCCTAGGTGAAACAGAAATGCAATTAGTTTGCATTAACAGTAGCCTGCTAAAAGTACAACTTCACATAAATTATGTGTAATTTGAAACTCTAGGTTCATAAACTCACCATAACAACTAAATATAAGTCCAAGACACTACCCTTTTAAACTATTTTCATGGACAGCACATATTCACAACCATCATAAGTAACCATTTTGTTTTGTTTGAGATCCCCCTCTTATCACAATTGAAGTCTGCAGTAGTTCCACATTTCTAACCATGAACTAATTTTGCATCTATTTTCCCAAGGGCTGACACTTTTTCTATTTTGATATAACCATTACAGGAAATGGACATTGAATTATCTGCAGTTGCTGCTTCAAGTCTTGACAGAATGTATATGGCTACATTTAGGTCCAACTTTTACCTTTGCACATTAATAACCCCACCAAAACCAACAGGACTGTATGGATTTAAGGAAGAATGTAATACGCAAACTATACAGTCAAACACTCCACAAAGGTTAGGAATCCAAGTACTTTCTAATGTTTAAGGGATTCCCCTCCCCTATATTAAAAACAATGGAACTTTCTAAATTAATATGCACATCTGGATAGGGATTGAGTACAACATTTAAAAAGCGCAAACCTTCATTTTTCATAGTGTCCCAAAATTACAGAGTACAACAAACGTGTTTGCTCTGTATAGGAGTGCAAAGGAGGCGGAAGAGCCATCGAGCTTTCCACTTCCTTTGCAAAGGTCTAATACAACAGCATCCTTGCACACTGCTAGTGCTGCTGCTTCTTATAGCTTTCTCCAAAGTGGGGGGGGGGGGGGGGGAGGAGGAGATAAGGGCAATGGGAGCAGCAGATGTGACCAAGCACAGTGGTGTCTCCTGGGGGAATTCTATGCCACTGTGTGCGTGCACAATTCATGTCCCACACAGATTTTTTCTTCCTCTGCAGGAAATATGTTCTGCTGGGGTGGCACTACAGTTATGACTTTCACTCACCAGGGGATGCTGTGGTGCCAAAACAGAGGGCAGCTGGCTCCCTGGCCACAGCAGCCAGCAGCCAATGGGGTGGGAGAAGAGGCTGCATTCCTCACAGCACCCTACCCATGGGGCCAGAGGAGGCGGCACAGGGCTGCTGGTGGGGTCACATAGACTGGGGATCAGAAGGGCTAGTGGGGGGAGGGAAGACAGACTGGGGCAGGGACTGAATCGGAGTGCAGGGACACTTGGGGACAGGGGCAGATGTGCATGACTCAATAGGGGAGGCTAGGGATCAGCATGGGGGAGACTCCCCAACAATCCCTCCTCACCACCCAAAAGAACAAACCTGTTCCATACTTCTCCCACCCACACGTAACAACTCTCCAGGTTCACTCTCAAGCTCCTTCCCAGAAATTACTTTTCTCTCTCCCTCAGCTCCTCCCTTAACCCTCTGCACTGCGTCTGAGGGGTGGTGGAAATACAGTTCTGTATTGTAGTTTAAATGAATTACTTAAAATTCTGTATTAATATGCCAAGTAAGGAATCTATTTGTCAAAAAACATTTCCTGAATCCTTTTTGTTGTATGTATTGTTACAGACATACTTGCTGACAGAAAGGTACTCTGAAATAAAATTACCAAAATAATTGAAATTGGCATGATTATATTGTGTTATTTTGACAAATAAAATATGCAGAATTTTAAAATATTGTGTGCAGAATTTAATTTTTTGGCACAGAATTCCCCCAGGAGTCGGAGCTGCACCCTCTTCAGGAGAGAAGCAGTAACCAGATCAATGGGACGCATTGTCCGTTTCTGCAAAGCGGACCACAGGGTTGGAACTGCATGAAGTTTGTCTCCAGCAAAATCACTCCCAATAGTGAATAGATAAGCCAGGTATTGGAAAGAGGTGTTACTAGTTTCACTAGTTCATTGCAGAGAACTGTCTAGATTCATCACTCAAATCTGAAATAGTTAAAAAAAATAAAAAATAAAAAAATCTGCTGAACGGATTTCTTCAATGCTGGTGGTATTATTAATGATCATTAAAATCGTGCCAGATTGATGCATTAGAAACTCAAGTCCACTATCTAGAGAATATATTTGGCATGGGCAACACCTTTTCGAGTTTTTTTCACCAGTCCATGCAAAGATGTATCAAATCTCTATTGAAGAAACTATCCCTAGGAATGAAAGGATAGTCCATAGCCTGAGTTCATTCCAGTTTTGGCCTCACAACTGAGACTACCAGCAAGCACGCCCAATAAAACAATGGTTAGCAGACTTGCCTGCTAACATCTGGACTGACAATTCACATATGTCCTACTATCAGCTAAATGAACATCTTTTCATCCAAGGAGAATTTCAGAGAACTCACTGGAATTTACAACCACCCACATTGTGTCTCTGATACTGTGGGGAAATCCTTGCTTATTTATGTTTACATGCCCTTTAATTAATTACTCTGGGTATTCACCATACTAAATACATCTTAAATCTTTGGAGTCAATTTTTCAAAGTGAATGTCAATCAAGCACACTTTAATGTGTGCAAAAACCATGAACATGTAATTTTTCACATCCAACATCTTGTGTGGACAAAACTCAGATTGGCACACAAACCACATACACTCATGCAAATCTAGCAGGTGGCCCTCTACTCAAATTATGTGTGAAAATCTACTTCTACATGTCCCAAAACAGACATGGAAAACAGCATGCCAAAGCTTGGGCGTGCAACCTATAACTGCAAATTACAGTGGCCAGGACTTGACTATGGACCCTTTTGACTATTGGGCTCTGAATTTTATTTACAAATAAAAACAAATATGGAAACTATTTTTAAAATCATAATGAAGTATTCAAGTTTTATCACCCCCAGTGACACAGACTACTATTCTGCACCAATTCCAATATAATAGTTAAATAGTTATCACTGAACAACAAAAACCAAAAAAAAAGTGCCATTGATTCAAGCTATTTGGAATCTAAATCCAAAATTGTATAAAACCTGCATTTAATAACCAACAACATTCTTTATAATGGATCATTGTGATTATTAAAAAATACACTTATGTTCATGAACAGCCCATAATTTCTCAAATACTTTGGCTGTTTAAATCAAACGCCAAAAGGTTCAAGAACATATAATCTAATGACCTACAAAAAGTTTTAAAAAGCCAAAACTTGGTTTATTCATTCATAACAAAGAAACCTTAAACAAAAAAAAACAAAAAACCCACAAACAGCTGCAATAGTAAGACCTTATGGTCTGCCTTACAGTTACTATGCGCTGAATGGATTTTTTTAAAAATGTAATTTAATAAAGGAAAGACAGATATGTTCCAAAGATAAACTTTACTACAACTTTCAGCTTGGGGTGAAAGTTCAGTTCTTTTAAAAAAAAAAAAGATAAGAAAAAAAAGGTACTTTAACATGGAAACTCTGAGTCAGACTTACCGGCACAAAGACCGCTGCTATCATTAAAGAAAGATCCAGAGGCGCGTGGTGTACAAACCCAATATGCACAGCACAACTGAAGTGGAAAAAGCTCTTGAACAGGCAAAGTCCTGTTTGCCCCCCATCCCTATACCTGGAAGACGTTTCAGTTTCTATTTTTAAGAGACTATTGTAAAGCCTGTTAAAACTAGTCCCATATATATCAAGCACTTACCACTGCCTAGTCTCAGAAGCAGCACATCCTGAAGTCTCCTGTTCAAGTCTCTGAGCTCTTTCATTTCTGACACTAATGCCCCATACTCCTTTAGCTTTTTTGCCTGCTGCACAAGCTGTCTCCGTGTTCTCTCAAGTTCTTGCTGAATATGTCTCATTTCTTCTTGCTGCTGTTGGTAACTCCTCAACAATTCTTCATAGAGAACACGAGGAATTACAGCATCGTCCATGTTGTTAATGCCTTCCGAAGTCTCCATAAAGGTTTCCTCAGGGCTCGAACTACTACTGAGACTCATCCCATTTTGCTTTTCTAGGCGAGCAACAACTGCTTCGATGCTTTTGTGTGTACCTTCACTTTGTTTCCTCCCATCTTGTCTCTGTGTGTCACAATAATACAGAACATTAGCAGAGCAGGAACTCAATACATAACATGAACTAAAACTCCAGCCTTCAGGACAATTAAGGCTGTTTTCAAAAAAAGTGAAACAAGGTCCATCTTACAAAAAAATGTTGCTCCTAAATGTTGCTTGTGAACACTCTTACCATAACTGAATTGTGTGTGTAATAATATGCAAACTTTAGGAACTGATGGAGGCCTTTCTTGGTTGCATTTGTCCAAATTGTGTGTGCAAGTGGAGTGTACTTTAGGCAGACCTTTCCTATTTAAAAAAAGACCTGGGCTTCTCCCTTTAGAAAGTCCGGCCCTTCATGTTTGGCATATATACAGTGTTTATATTTCCTTTTCTGATTGTCTTAAAGGGAAAAAGGGTATCAATTATGTATTTCGTATGTTATCCATAATTGCAGGGTACTTTAAAAAACGACTGAAGTAGTGTCTATATTTTTTTCACCAGTATAAATAAGAGCAGTTTTACTGAGTTAAAGAGAGAAAATGGGTTGATAGAAGCACACCATTTGAAGCCATTTTATGAACTGAGGACTTGTCCTTTCAATCACTGTGCAAACAAACTTCCACTGACTATCCCCACCCCCATGCATGCATACACACACACACACACCCCTCCCCATGAAAATAAATGAGTTATACTATTTGCAAGCACTGGAAAGGGAATTAGAATAATAAATTAGAGAATATACAATCTAGTCCCATCCCCCAGATCAAGAGATTCCTTATATATTAGTACCGCATTGCAGATGTTTAATTTCCAGTGAACTTCTAGTAGCAATTTACCTTTGCTCTCTCTCTCACAGTAGTCCAAACCCTATTAATAAATGCATACTCCTTTGTAAAGGGTCTGGATGATGGTATTACCATGTATCAGTATAGGCAAAAAGTCACCAGTTTTTTCAACTGGCCAAATATAGAAAGAGTATTTGAATTTCCAAGTAACTGACAGGAAAACAAACCTAGCTCATGGGTTAAACACAAAAAACTGATGCTATCAATTCCCATAACCACGTCCATGAGTAATGTGGCAGAAAATGAGATTATTCAATGTTATTCCTGCACCATACATGCTCTAAAAAAATGCCATCCCACCATAAATAAATCTACTAGGATAATTCCTGCACCTAGACAACACATGAAGCCACAAAGCAATATTTCCCCCTCCCCAAGGTTGGCAGACTTTTAAAAGGAGAAGTTACTTGAAAACAAAAACAAAAAAATTACAGTTTTTGACATCTCAACCTGAGGGAACCACTGACCTCTATATCAGAGGGATTCAATCTTGTTAGTTTTTCTTCCCACCCATTTCTTTAGTCTGGACTTTCACAGCACCCTGTTCTATTCAAGACAAGCTGAGTACAATGGGTTAAAAAGTGCCACCCAAGAACAGCTGCTTAATAATAATGTAACTGGGGCAACCTGGGCCAAAGTTAAACAACATTGTTCCAAAAATCTCTAACAGCAATTCAGTTTTGCAGACCGTATAAACAAAAATAATTCTCAACTGCAGATGAACTGGATTTCTGAAAAGTGGTCTGTAAAGCAATTCAGAATTCTCACCCACAGCCCCTGCCCGCCAATGTGACCCAATTACATCAATACAACGTTTTAAGGGGATGGAAAGCCAGCCTGGAATTCTTCAGCTATGACATGTGTGCATATGCCCCAAGCACTTTCACACACACAAACACCCAAAAAAACAAAAAAACAAACAAAAACTTCAATACCTTACTGTGTCTAAGCTCCACATCTTCTTCCCCATAATCTGTAACCTCCCCAGCTTCTTCTACGTGATTGAGAGAGAGTTTGGGGATTTTAATTTTCTTCTGCATCACACTGTTTTCAAGGTCAGTTTTGTCTTCTAAAATGTATATTAAAAATAAAAATGTTGTTACATTAATCAAAGTCTTCTTACTTCCAAATATTGCATGATTTAGGCAAGACCAGTTAAAAAAAAATTCCCATGCTTTACTCCCCTCAATATTCAATAGATCAAATTAATCCAGTGTAACTCCTCTGAGACCCATTAACCACAATGGTGCTATACCAGGGACAACGTGGCCATATGTGATTGTGCATATTAAAAAAAAATGGTAAGTTAAATTTATGGGATAGTGATCAAATGCATTAACGTATAGCCATTAGTACTAAAATAAAAGGTAGAAACCATTTGATGCTGTAAAGAATTCAACTCCCTAAGAACTACTTGCATTTCTTTAAATTATATTTATCAACAAGATCATATATCATTCATAAACTGCTACTGAAAGTTCACATTCTGTTTAGGTCTAAAGTAAGAGAGAGTTTGGTAGTTTAATTGTAGGCTCTACTCAGCATTTGTCAACAGCACAAATCCAGCACATCATCCGGCACAAATGGCAGATTCTGCAATGCTCAGTGCTGGAAAAACAGTGGGTCAGATTTGCGAGGCACTTGCAGAGAGCTGTGTGCAGAACCTGTACAGTGACCACTGACACCACCCCTATTTCTAGGTTATAATACTAATCCAGGGGTCGGCAACATTCGGCACGCGGCTCGCCAGGGTAAGCACCCTAGCGGGCC
>NW_020664456.1:1625015-1639072 GCF_002925995.2 Terrapene triunguis | reverse complement strand
ATTTATCCTGAGACCCAGACAGGGGCCTATGCAACAGTGATTTTACTGTTAAAATATTTTTCAAATTTGAAGTATTCTACACAAGCTCCTAAGAGATGTACTCTACTTGGTTATTCTTTGGGACATACTAGAGCCAAACTCTAGTCTTTCAAAAAGTGCCATGGGAATCTTTAAAATTCTTGCAGAACAGACAAAGTCTGTTTGTCCTGAACATAAAGTCAGTTATGGAACGGGGATAACTTTAGATTGTAAAGTCATGTGTTCTATTTGTACATTGGAAGATTATGAATAAGACAACAATCGGAGTCCTCTTATCCACCTTCGAACTGTAATCCATGAAATGTCCTATGAATATCTTTGAGAAGTGCAGTGTGGATACCAGTTGTGTGTGCTTAGTCACAGACTTCCACTTTTTCAAAATTAGCATCTCTCCACAGGACCTCCAATGGTTAGTTCTGACAGTGCAGAAAAGGGAAACAAAGGTAAATCACAGTTTAATGAGGAACAAGGCATTCATTAGAACCAGATTACACAGAGGAATGCAATTTATTTTGCTGCAGATAGAAATGGATTTCTTGTAGGCAAATGGTGATATTACAGCCCAAGGCTTTGTAAAGTAAAGAAGATGCAACAACAAACAAAAGACAACCTCAAATGAAATTCAGATGGTAGCAATAGATACTAAGACAGATGCAAGAAGAAAAAGAAAAAACAAAAAAGGTAGGCCTTATTTACATCTCTCTCCATTCCCCAGTGCATTTTGAATGCTTATGCCATTTTAACAAAATGGCAGTCTAACCGGTAGGTTTGGAAAAATCATGTCTGGAAACCATACAGAAGTAAGAGTGAAGTGGTCCATCCGTGTTGTCAGAGAGCAGGACAGGAAAATTAGATAGGCTTCTGTAAGACTGAAGAAAAAAAGATGTAGAGGTGATAAGGAGAGAGATAGAGGAGTACTGATTATCTCCTTGCAAGCAATTATCAAAAATGAAAACTTAATGAATAAAAGTAATCCAGTGTTGGTGAAAGGCACTAGATGTAAGCTCTTGTGCAAAGAAGGGCTATTTTTGCATAGTACAGGTATTGCACAGGCAAGCTGCAGAGCAAGTTCTCCTACAGTGCCTTGCAAATAGGTTTCAAACTAACCTGGAAGAGAGCCCTTTTCTATAGTTGGAAAATGGAAAGCAATCTCCATGGACCAATCGGATTCTTGTCCTAGAAACAAGACTGATACAACCCATTCACTTTGCATAGGTTACTAAAGCCATCAGATGTAATTTTCAAGTCACTACCAATCTGAACCACATGCGAAGTAGGGACAATGAGGTAAAATCCCTAGTCTGTTAGTTACTGTTTTTCACCGTCAATGTGGCTCCTTTCAAATTCTGCAATTTGGTTTTCCCCTTTTTTGATTTTGGTGCTTATCTTGTGAAATTTACTAGAGACTGGACAGGTAGATTGAAGAAAACTCACATTCTCCTACACCAAACTTTTAGACATTATGGGAGGAAAAAATGGATGTATAAGTTACAGCAACAGTTAGGACATTTTAATTTATTCAGCTAGCTTGGCAGCAACAGAACATATAATACCCTCTTATGGCTGGTTTGTTCTTCTAGGTCTATTTATGCTTAATACAATTTATCCAGTGTTTTAGATCTGAACAAGCTTTTTGTTTATTAAACAAACTTGTTTTTTCCCCACACTCATTTCTTCCACATTAATTGTGGCTACTGAAAGAAAAAGTCTCATGCTAAATTCTGGGATAATGCAGGAGTACTGCTTCTCATGGTGTGCACACATGCATTTGGAACAGTTCCCTTTAAGACTCTAGTTTCACTACTCCTGCTATTTGTTAGGATGCCCTTGGAGGCCTCTTTCCACTCAGCTTCCCAAGAACTCAGTTCAACTCCAGCCTTCGTCACTCAGGTATATTTATTTGGCACACGGCAGTGCTATGCTGAATAGCTCAGATGTGTGTGTGTGGGGGGGGGGGGGGGGGTGCGGGTGGGGGGGGGGGGGGAGAAGATGAATGCAGACTGCAGTGTGGTGCTAGGTTAACAGGGACAGGTGCAGAAGAGGAGTCTGGCATAGAAGAGAATTTGCACCCTTTTGTGCCCCAAAGAAAAGTAGAGTATGAACCAAAATGGCTGGACTAGTATAAACTCAATAGCCCAAGACTAGCATAAGAGATTAGCAGCCCTGGGACAGATATGGCTTGAAGATTTGATTTGTAATGACAATGTGGCCCACGTGCCTAAAATTTGTCTTCAACCATTTAAACTCTGTGCTGCACGTTAAGAATTGCACCATACCCTTAGGTGTTTATGGTTGTATTTTCAATCAGTTATTTCTATAAAATCCTGCTCCCATATACAGAATAAACCCTTCACCAATATGGCCACATAAGGACCTGAGGAGGAGAACCATCAGTAAATGGGCGGATGTAGCAGAGCGAATTGGTTCAGGGTGAGCCAGGAGCCTGCATAGTACCGTGGGTTTTGGCCCTCTGAAAACAGGTATTTTGGGCAAGTAGTTCCCTGAAGGATCAGGTGATGCATACTTGGCTGGTCATGTGACTAAGGAAAGCCTGTGACTCAGTAGAGAGACACTCAAAAAAACTAGAAAGGCTGAGGCAGTTGCTCCATGAAGAGGTGAGACCTGGAAAGTGCTCTCTGACAAGGAAGATGGGGAAGCATAGGCACAGAAGGGGGCATAAAGGAGACCAGGCAAGATTGGGAAACAGTTCTGAATTGACATCTGGCTGACCAGCCATGGTGTTACAGTCCTAGGACTGGAGACATACAGTAGAGCAGGGACATGGTCACCCTTAGATGTCATCTACCAAAGTGCTGTTGAAACAGCCAAGCCAGAATCAATGGGGTAAGGCAGAATGAGAAAGGGAATTGTATAGCGCCTAGGAGGGCTGGAAAGACAACTGGACTGAGGAAAGGCTAAGGAATTGAGTTGGAGAACATAGGAGGGCTAGCAAAGGACTGCTGGGGCTGGAAGCAGAGGTCAAAAGCACAGTGGCCTACAAGCCTGTGGAAGTCAACTGAGGCATACATGACCAGATGGCAGAGAGATAATCTGCTTGGTACAACAGAATGGTTATGTGAAAGCCCTAAGACTGAAAGCCATATTCAGTAGTCACAAATTGGAAACCTAAAAGTCTCCTTAAAACCTTCCTTGTATTCTAACCTAGCAATTGGGACTTGAATCTTGGTCAGACCTGAATAAACTGGATGTTTTAAAATACAGTTCAAATGTAGTCTTTTCGCCTCTGGAGTAAATGATGGAAAACTGGAGAGAAATAGCTCTGCACTCTAAGTGAATGAGAAATGGCAGATCCGAGATTGGTCCAAGTACAAGCTTGGCAGTGCTGTGCATCTTATGATACCAACAGTAAAATGAGAATCTAAGTCCATGTTTTCTCCTTTTCCCCAAATTTTTAGTAAATTTCAATCTTTCTGGAAGATGATGTACTAACAGAGAAACTTAAAACCTCTTCAGCCAGAGATCAGATACACTATGACAACATGGGTGCAAATTTCCCCCCCACTGCCATGCCGATCTGCTTCATTCCTAACTTGGCGAAATCATTTCTGTGGTGAGGGGAACTTTATCTCTGTTTTTACTTAAGCCAGTGATTCTCAACTTCTGGAGTGCATGCGGCCCAATTAGCACACATCTGTGGCCCAGCTCAGTTGTGTGCTAAAGGCCACCATCGTGCCGGGGTCACCAAGTTCCCAGCTGCCTGGCATGGAGGGGTCCAGGCTGCCCGGCAGGGTCGGGGCTGCCAGCTGGCACCATGGGTTCGGGGGCCCGGGGCTGCTGGCCTGCCCTGCGAGCTATGGAGTCCAGGGCAGCCACGTGGCGGGGTCGGAGGTCTGGGGCTTCCAGCCAGCCCCGTGGGGTCGGGGGCCTGGGGCACCCGCCCAGGCCCACGAGCTCCGGAGGCAGCCACATGGTGGGGGTACAGGGTGGGCAACCGGCGGGGTCGAGGCTGCCGCTGCTCTGCCACCTGGCCCCGATAACACATTGTGGGCCACATATGCGGCCCACAATGTGTAATAAGTTGAGAACCACTGATTTAAGCTTTGGCACTAACTAGCCCTCTTGTTTGAAGTGATAGATACTATTTATGGGGGAGCACTACTATTTACCCTACCCAAGAGCATATCTATGCCTTATAATACAAATAGACTACATGATCCCTAGCCTCCCCCACCCCTCTTTGCAAACGTATTTCAGACATGACAACAAGGAGTCTCATAGGTCAGAAAGATGGGGCTACATAGACTACGTTTTTTGGAGAAGTGACCATCTTTTTGTTGTGTGTGTACACAGTGCCTCCTACTGTGGGGCCTTGATTCATGACTGGGGGCTCTTACGTGCTACCACAATACAAATATCACTAAGACACAGAGAAGACTAAAACAGAAAGATTGGTTCATTTGAAGATGGAAAACATCATTACAGATGACTATCAATTAGCTTCTTGTAGGCATCAGGAAAAAGGGGGTCTCTAATGGGGTGCTCTCCCCACATTAGCCTTGACAGGATTAAGGCAGGTTGAGAAATGGGCTAATAAACTATCAGGCCACAGCTGAGAGGAATTGGGTGGCTAAGCAATCCCCTGACTAATGGAGGGAGACCAGATGCGGAGGAACCAGCTGGGCTGGATTTATAAAGACAGGAAATTAGCTGAAGAGGGGCTGCTGGGAATGTCTGAAGTCACTCTCTGGGAGAAGTGTTTGGAGGCTACAGCGACAGGTAGCCCATAGTTACTCCCTGGATGGGGGGGGTTAGGAGGCTAGCAAACCCAGAGAGAAGGCAGCACCAGATGGTAAGGAAAAACTGCCTTTCCCTGAGCCTAAGGTCTAAAAGGAAACAGATCTTGACTGCTGACTAGAGGGTCCCCCTGCCAGCCACTGAGGAATGGCACTGGGGGGCAGTGAAAGGGAAGACTACCTGAGGTTGCTAGGGAGAAAAGCTTTGGTGACCTGGAAGGGGAGAACACATCATGACCTGGTCAGACAGCTGTGTCATGAAGAGGCAGCAGCAGCAGCTCATGGAGTGTGAGAGGTGCTGCAGACTGACAGAGAAAGATGGAGCTGACTTGGCGAGTTACTCTCCAAAGTGACCAGGAGGAGGTGCCGTCTTAGGAGTGAGGGGAGGACCCCGTCACAGGGTTTTTAGAAGGGATTTAAGACAAGGTAGTGGTCTTGCAGAGCAGGTATTGGAGAGAGTAAGAAGAAATATTCTAGAAGCAATCTTCATGCTAATAAGGCATCAAGGCTGGCATCACTACTGGAGAAGAGAATGCGTGGGGTAACTCCGCAAGAGACAAGGTTGGACAAACTGGCAGGGGGTGGAGTTGTGGAAGATCTTTAAAGAAAACAAGAAGTTTGAACTTGACATAGTCAAGAAGGGGAAGCCAAAAGCTGAATTCAACAAGAGGTAGGGATGGCCAGATTGACAGGCAATGTATATCATCTTAATGGCTGTGTTTTGTACTGACTAGAGAGGGGACTTAGTTGAAAGGTCAGAGAGGAGATGACAGGAGACAATAAGGGCCTGGACAACAGTTTTAGCTTGGTGGGCAGAAAGATAAGGCTAGATATTAGAAATGCTACAGAAATATTAGGATTCAGAAAATCTCAATGTCAAGGGCAAAAGAGAGGACACAGTTTAAGATGACCCAGGTTTTGGGCCTCAAGGACAGGGAGGATGGTAGGTCTCCAATCCCCCCCCATACCCAAAAATGGGGGGAGTTAACAGAATTTAGGAGAAAGATTGTTTGGGCCATCATAAATTTAAATAGTTAGTGAGACATAAAAGGAGGTGATGATGGTCAAGCAGTTTGGAAGATTGTTTAGTTCCATCCAAACCTGATTAGGAGCAGAAAGATGGATGCATGAGTTGGCACTTGAAGTCCTGAGTAGATGAGGTCTGCCAAAAAGGTGACATTAAAGAGAGTCCTATGAGACCTATAGAAAAAGGGGAGAGGAGGATGACACACTGGAGGAATGGCAGAGGCGTAGAAGGAGAACTAGGAAAGCACAGCATCATGAAAGCCAAGGGAGAACAACATCAAGCAAGAGTATGATCAACAAATGTCAAAAGCAGCAGAAAGGTCACACAGGATGGAGTACACATGCTGGGAATTGGCCTGGAGAAGACTGACAGACCTTGGTTGAAAGCAGTTTCAATGGAGTAGAAAGAACAGAAGCCAGATTGGAAAGGACTCAGAGTGGAATTGGGAGAGAAAACTAGAGACCGTGGTTGTAGTCTGCCTGCTTGATAGGCTTGGAGGTGAAGGGGAAAAAGGAAGATAGGCAGGAAGATGGAGTCAACTTATTGAGGATGGAGATCAAGGCATGCTTGTTTGATAGAAAGGAGGAGCTGGAGGACAGAGGTTAAGGAGGAGGGAGCAATCCTGTATTAACATAGGAATGAATTAGATAAACTAAGTCTCCTCCTTTTCTAATTTCTGTGTCTGAAATCCTACATCAAGGCTGGCTCTCCTTTAGTAACTTTAACAATAAAAGACAGAGTATGGGTGTGAGCTGCTCCCACTAAACACCAAAATTCTCCAACTTCAGTGAGAATAGGGGCAGGTCTTAAGAGTCAGACTCGAGTTTGAATGCACAAATTTGTTAGTGAATCACAACCTTGCTATTGGGGGCAGGGATAGCTCAGTGGTTTGAGCATCGGCCTGCTAAACCCAGGGTTGTGAGTTCAATCCTTGAGGGGGCCATTTAGGGACCAGCAGGGGACAAAAAAAACCTGTCAGGGACAGTACTTGGTCCTGCTAGTGAAGGCAGGGGACTGGACTCAATGACCTTTCAAGGTCCCTTCCAGTTCTATGAGATAGGCAGATCTCTCTCTCTCTATATATATATATGGGGGGAGGGATAGCTCAGTGGTTTGAGTATTGGCCTGCTAAACCCAGGGTTGTGAGTTCAATCCTTGAGGGGGCCACTTAGGGATCTTGGGCAAAATCAGTACTTGGTCCTGCTAGTGAAGGTAGGGGGCTGGACTCGATGACCCTTCAGGGTCCCTTCCAGTTCTATATAAAAAAAAAAAAAATCTTGATTTGGATAATGATCTACAGCAGAAACCATATTAACATGCATACTAATTTGAAGTCTGTTGTCTCAAACCTGACAACACTGAAGCATATTGCTACATATCATGATTTTGTGAGCCTTTGTTTACCAGTACTCTGCAGTGGCACCTTTGGAGCTATTCTGGCTGATCGAATAAATCACTATGGTGCAATAAAATTAATACATATATAAAAAACTGTAGATAGATGTTTTCTGATTTTTCCCACTGATAAAAATGTTAGTTCAAAATTCATGCCCACAAGTCTATACTAAGCATAGTAGAGTTTTAATCCTGGCTCCTACATTTAATCATTAGTTGATGTTGAATAATTCACCTTCTCTGTCTTGGTGTCCCCCATCTATGCTTGCATACCTCACAGGGGTGGTATGGAGGTTAGTCAGTTAATGCTTGTACAGTGCTCTGAACATGTAAACCACGAAGGTTTATAATTATGGAGAAACTCCTTTAATCCTTACTGAAACCCACTGCAGTATTTTTTAGAAATTTAGAATTTTTTAAAAATTGAAAACAAGTAGCACGTTTTAAAAGAAGTCCTATCCTGTATATTTCAGCTCATGTAGGGGCTGAGGATTAGTTATTGTTTAAGAACTTTACAAATGAAGAGTGCTTTACAGCAACAATTAACATTTATAATGACAATTCCTCTTTATAAAGTGCATTCTGAAACCTCAGACAATAAGAACTACTAGGCTGGAAACCAACTCAATAAACTTTGCTATGGTTTGGCTGCCTGCCTGCCTTGCTAGAACACTTCTGAAGGGGCTCTAATGACCACAAGACCACAAAGCGGTGGAAATGCTGCATTTCGGCTGCACCGGAGGGTTAAGACCTCGAGCACCCCACCACAAAGGGAGTCTCCCCAGTCACCTACCCATCAGAGACTCCGAAGGCAAGAGGAGAATGGACTGGAGGAGTAGCCAGCAGATTTACACACACTGTGAGCCCATATAGAAAAGTAACAACAGTGTTAATATTGGATTCATAATACATTAACATTTTAAAAGAAAATAGTTTGGCCACTATCTTTTCTTAAATACTTCAGTGGCACTAAGGTAACATTATGGAGAAATGCCTTTAAAAAAGTTAAGAGGAAAGTGTTTTTCAACTGCTTTAGGATAACAAAAACATCAACTTCCATTCATTTATTTTTGCTCTCATAAAATTGGTAGATGCTTTTAATTGTTAAATGTTGTAATTAATTGTAGGCACAGTCTTATTAAATCCTCAAAAATAAGTAATTTTAATGGAAATGTCACTACAATATTTCAAGCACAACTCCATATGGTAGGAGAGACAAGTACCACTTACTGTTACTGAAAATGACCTGTACTACTTTTTTTTTTTTTTTTTTTTAAAACAATGAAATTAGCTTTTGAAAGTTAATATTGGGACAGGGCTGGGGGAAACCAACTGTGATACCACATTCTAATCAGTGTTCAGATCAGAGTAAGGGGCCAAGCGTCACTCATGCCAATGCGTGTGACATTGGAGTACTATATAAGCCTGTGTAGGGATTCATATACCATATATCCACTTAACTGCGAGAGTAAGGGGAAAGGTTTATAAACATTGTGTGTTTGGGACACCTTTATATTATGCCAACCCTCACGATGTCCAAACAGTGCACATAGAAGAAATGCACTGAATAGCAACAGAATCACAACAATGCAAGTAGGAGCTTCAAGCCAACTTTGTATACACCACTTCCCTGACCAACACTCTGCATTCTGGGTGCACCTCAGCATCTAGCCTTATATATTTTCAATCATTGTAGTCCTTGTGCAAATATTTCCCTTCCGATTAACTACTGCCCTCAGAGTTCCTCACCTGTATGTCCAAAACAAACAAGTATCTCAATTTCTCAGCCCATTTCCACCCTGCCCCCACTCAAACCTCCAAGTGTCATGCTGTGACAACGTGAATGGAAGTTTTAAATGCCCCTGAAACACAGCAAAACATTTCATCATGAGATTTAAAGACTGCCTTAAAAGTCATCTAAAATGAGTTAAATTTGACAGGTCTATCTTAGTATGGGGCAGAGCCTAAGCCATCCCCAATGGGCAAGGACAAGTGTGTGGAAACAAAGACTGATGAAACTGGAGTATATAGAACCAGTTTGGATAGGGGGTAAGAATCTGAGGTAGCTGTGTTTGTTGTGGTCATGTGGCTGGGAAATTTTGAGGACAGTAGCCAGAGTACAGAGATATTTATTGTAGCCAAGGAAAGTATGTTTCCAATTAGAAGATATTCCCTTTTAACTTGATAATGACAATGATAATTACCCTGAGGTAATAAACAGTGAGACCTCTGCTTCTGAATTGTTTTTCTTTTAGCCTAGTATATGGTTACCTGTAGCAGGGTGACCCCTCACTCCAGCCCAGAAGAGGTTGGAAAAGCCCTGCAGAGGGCTGGGGCGGGGCCAGGGAGTAAAACCCCAGTTGATTGGGGGAAGTGGCTACAGCTGGGGCCACGCCCCAAACTAAGCAACTGGGCCTTATAAGGCAGCCAGGGAAGCCAGAAGAAACAGCAGTCTCTCTCTAACTTGAGAGGGAGACAGGCCTGGCTTCTGGGGAACTCACCCAGGGGACCTAGAGGGAGGCAGGGCTGGGGAAAGGCCTTAGGAACTGGGAAGCCCTAGGCCAGCAACACCCCAGGCTGCAGGGCCTGGTTCTAGGCCCACCTAGGTATTGGGCTTGCAGAGAGGCAGCCGGAGGGTGGGTAAAGGCAGCCAGTCCAAACCCCTTGTTGCCTGTGATGATCGGCTGATAGACTGCAGAGCACGGGGGCTAAACAGAGACTGGCAGTAGCCACGACTGAGGTGACGTGGGGATAGGGGGTGGGGGAAACCCAGCAAGACTGTGGGGGTACTGCAGGAGGCAGAACCCTGAGATAAGGGCACCAGGGTCCTGGGAGGGACACAGGGGGCCAATGGCAAGCGGTTCACCGGCCTGCAGAGGGTGCTCCTGGGTTGAAGAGCTAATTCCCAAGGACAACCAGCAGGAGGCGCCGCAGGGCTGAGTCTGTGCTGTGCTACATTACCATTTCATAAGCAGGAGGACCCTCAATTTAATCATTTAAGGGCCAATGAAGTTACCTGGTATAGGATATACGTAACCAATGGCAGAATTTGTCTACAAATATTTTGGATGTGTGTGAAGAACCTATGAACTACAGATGGATATTGCAGCAAAAAAGGCTAAAAGGACTAATTCTGAGAAAGAGGTCAAAAAGAAAAGTCAAGTAGTGAATCATTATATGAAGAGGCACCAACCCTTTCTAAAAAGTAAAGTACAAGATGTCACTGTTGCCTAAAATTCTTGCAATTTCAATTAGATACACTATTAACCTCCCATTTCAAAGTGCAGTGTTCCTGTATGCTGTTGTATGGCAACCACTTTTCATTCTAGTGGTGAATGAAACAATTCTTCTAGTTTACTTAACAGCAATTGCCTGTGAACTTTAAGTCTTGAGATTGTCACAACTTCTGCTTTAAGCGGCTTTCCAATGCTCAGTTTTCTCTAAATTTCTTCTCTGGGTCTGAAACTCTGTCCTCGGCCTCAATCCCTGTATAACTTTTTCAAAAAGTTTAAGGAAAATCTCTTTAATTATTGAAGTGTTTAAAAGGTGACTTAGTATTTTCCTGCCCCCCATCAAAGGCTATAACAATTGTGATCCTTTTGAGCATGCTCAGAACATTTTTTTTTCTTAAAGCAGAGTCCAATTTTGACAAAATATTTTTGATAGCTGTACCGCTTGTGTAGCAACAGCACTGTCCCTTCCAGTATACTCTTGCCCAGCATGGCCTCACCGGTCTAAGGATTGTTGCTGGAATACTTAAGAAGGGAGATTATAAGAATAGGATTGAAATGGTGTGGGTTATGGGCCTGAACATATAGTCACTCCTATGGGGAGTCCCACTGAAGTCACAAGCCACTTATTAATGCACCTAAATAAGGACTTGTGGCCAACATTTGAAAAGGATTGGCTAAGGCTTTATTAGTAACACAGAAAAGGAAAAACTTGTTTCAATGTTGTCATTCTTAATGCACATGTGCATGGGCAATTTATTTTCGCCATTCCCCCCCATCTCCCCTTTAACAAAAATTTTAAAAAAGGCAAGGAAACAAATGCCAAGTTTCTCAGAATATCATTAAATCACCATTGCACAGACAGGGTTTGATAGTGCAAGCACATATGCACAGGCATGACTTTACTCACTTGAATAGTCCTGTAAAAAGCAACCTTTTACAGATCCAGACTAACACGGCTACCCCTCTGATACTTGAAGAGTCCTGTTAATTCAGTGTATGCAAATTAGCACCACTAAAATTGTGGAAGATGTTCTCTGAACATGCTCAGAAGTGAGCACATCTTTTTAAAAAAACCTATTTTTAAAATGTAATATATGAATGACGGCCCTGATCCTGCACTTTGATCCACACGGGAGGATCCATGCACCTATGCAGAACCCCACTGAAGCCCTGGGTACTCTGCACGGTGCAGGCCCATCTGACTGAAGGACCAAGGCCTATGCATGTATTTTTTATATATATATATATATGCGCCTTTCAGAATGACACTAAGTTTACATACAATAGTTAACTGACTAGTTAGAGCGCTCTGGAAACCTTGGGGCAGTCGGGGGAGGGTGCGGGGAGTGATTTCCTACATAAACGTCAATTACTATTACTGACTTGTAAATGAGTAACAACTCTAATATTCTATTTGCCTGCCATGAGACTTTAGTCCTGAAACTAGATGCCAATAGAAACATTTTAGAAAGTATTTCCTAACTCTACAATTTGCCACAAAGTAACTGATTTTAAAGCTAACTTGCTGATAATTCTATCAGTGCCAAAGTTGATACAGACTAACTCTGCTACCCCCTGATACTTGTATCCACAAAAACAAGAAGGAGTCCAGTGGCACCTTAAAGATTAACAGATTTATTTGGGCATAAGCTTTCGTGGGTAAGAAAACCTCACTTCTTCAGATGCATGGAGTGAAAATTATAGATGCAGGCATTATATAATGACACATGAAAAGAAGGGAGTTACCTCACTGGAGAACCAGTGTTGATAGGGCCAAAGCTGATACATTAACTACAAACCCAAATTCTATTCCCAAGATTTCTAAGTATAAGATCAATTTCTCTCCTCAGGCACTAGAAGCTTCTTGGAATAATAAAATAAACATTTAAGCTAGAGAGATGGCCAGAAGGTGATAGTTTCAAGAGTAAAACAATAATTCTTTGTGTGTAGTGTGTAATTGACTCAGTGATAGAAAAGTTGTTTTTTACAGAAAAATTCAGGGTTCATATCTTCCATGTACATAACTTAGCACTTAATGTCTGATTCTTCCCTCATATAGCTAACGAGAACATCAAGAGTCCCTGTTCACAGGATAAAAAAAATAGTATAAGAAATAGAAACCTTCATACTTCAGGGGATAAGCCAACAAAAACAACTATGAAAAACTTCCTCTATGGTCAGGCTACTCCACAATGAGGTTTCTTACACCTTTATCTGAAGAGTCTGGGGCTGGTCACAGCTAAAAAGACAGTACTTATCCTGTATAAAATGGACCACTGCCCTGATTGGAATTGACAATTCCTACGTTCCCACTGTTTTTGGAACATTGTCAACTCAATGACTTCAGTACAGTTACTTCTGATTTATACTGGTTTGAGAGGGGAATCGGGCTCTACCCTTCTCAAAAAAACTGTATATAAATGTTAAAATGGGTGTCAATTATCATTCCCAATTTACACCTGGAAAAATAGGCACACAGGTTAAATGACTTGCCTAAGTTCTTGTAATGATGCTTACTCTGTTGTATGGTAACACCCTGTTAAACAGAAGTGGTGAATGATTAAATTCCTGTATAATGTGTCTTTAAATGAAAGCTAGCTGTTGTAATGATTATTTTGTTTCTGATATTTACCTGGCAAAGATTTGTAAACTTTTTAAAACTTACTAAATAAATAGCTTAAAATGACATGCCTAAGTGTCAAAATCAGGATTAGAACTCAGGAGGTTCTCACTCCTAGTCCTACATTCATTCCACTAGACACACTGTCATGGTCACTGCACTCATTGAAGGCAGACTGCAAAACTCTAGAGTCTTTAAAAAATAAATTTGTTTCAGAATATACAGCTTGGCAGGCTCTCTAAGACAGTGACATAGTGGTGTGACGATTTTAAATAAATCTCACATTTAAATGTGAATAAGCTTGATGCAGCAATACCAAGTTTTACAGGGGCTAGAATATGTGGTCCTGACCCCTCACTGCACTGCACCTTGTGAAGTTGCTTACACCAATGCATAGTGGACCAAAAACGTTATCATTCTGCTTTGGTAGAATACTACATCCACTTGCAATGGTGTAAATGATTCCAAGGCGCAGGGTAAGAGAATAAGGCCCTGTATGTATAATGGGGGTCTAACTTTTTTGTAATAGAAGTGAGGGGAGTTTTTTATTCTTGTTAGGTGCACTATGGTAATTTTCAAATATTAGAAGGTGGGGGTTGTTTTTTTTGGGGGGGGGGTTAAGTTCCAGATGTGTTAGGCCCCTCGATTCCCAGGTTGAGATTTCAAACCACAAAACGTCAAGTGCACAGCATTAAAGGGTGTCCTGGGCAGATGATAAAAGCTATTCCTAAAATCAAAGATAATATGAAGTTGTGGCAGTAACTTCAGACAGGGGCAATAACACCACTAAGGGGTGTTCCGTGGCAAAACCTCCCATCACGATTTCTCTCTCTCTCTCTCTCTTTTGGAAACAAAACCGCGCAGGTAGTTACAAGGAGGTGGGGCCCTTTTAGTCTGACTGCAGCTCAAAGCAGAGAGGAGATGAGCCTGCTTGACGTCCCCCATCACCTCCCCTTTCTCGCGGCCTCATTTGCCGGGGGGGGGGGGGG